>NC_135788.1:10945000-11245000 GCF_051106095.1 Pogona vitticeps
ACCAATAACATAGTAAACAAAGCCTTAAATCCTGTTGTTTAGGACAGCAAGTCACAAGAAAGAGCCCCAGATACACACTTTGGCTGAAAACCTCTTACCTAGGGTAGTCAATCACATCTAGAGTAAGCCTATTGAATTGGTGAGGATTAGGTGAGATTACTCTTCTGTAAATTCCATTGATTCAATGGGCCTATTGTAGTTTAACTTGCTTAGAGAAGCAAGTCACAACTAATACTAGGCCCACTAAATCAGTGAAATTTAACAGAGGAGTTAACTCACCTAATCTCCACTGATTCAATAGATTTACTCTAGATGTGATTTACCCTAGGTAACAGGTTCTCAGCCAAAGTGTGTATTGGGGCTCTGGGAGATGCCCTCCCATGGGTTAAGGAACAGTGCATAAACTTTTTCAACTCTAGGGCCCTATCTGCTATAGAATGTGGGGCCAGAGAGTCATATTCATTAGGCATCCTTCAGTCTCGAGAGACTATGGTAACATGCTCTGTATGGAGGACTTGGAACAGCTTTTAGTGTGGCTGAGAAGGCCAACACGAGAGTGACAATCCCTTCCACAATGAAGATAAATACAATCTGTCCCCTGTCCAGCTCCCTGATTTTGCTGGTTTCGGGACTGCCTCTTTACCTCGGCCTGCTGGACAAGGGTCTCTTCAAATTAGGTCATGATGAAAGCTCAGATGTCAAGGTTTCCCATCTGTTGAGGTCCATTCCTAAGGCCTTCAGATCCCGCTTGCAGATGTCCTTGTATCGCTGCTGTGGTCTCCCTCTGGGGCGCTTTCCCTGCACTAATTGTCCATAGAGGAGATCTTTCGGAATCCGACCATCAGCCATTCTCATGACAATACCTTAACACGTTTTTATATTATAGTGTTTACTTGAATTGTTTTAAACCACAATTGTTTCCCTTTTTTAAACCTGAAAGAAATTTTTATAGATCTGTTTTCAGCAAGGCTTCATCACTGCCTTACTTCGCTCCTACTCCAGAACATGACTAGCAAAATGAGGTGAAACAGTAGTATGAAAAATTCATCTGCCACGCAATCTAGCTTAATTTTTCATTTGCTGGTCACGAGGAATGGAAAATGCATGAGCCTTCAGGGACCAGAGAGATTCTACAAAAGGGCTTGCAATAGAGCAAACAGCAATTAAAACATAAGAATGGTTAAGCAAAACTAATCCATTAACCAGAAGCAGCCAGAACACAAACTGGCAAAACAAATTCAGAAAAAAAATATTACTGTGGGAAAACTCTTCAAACTCAAATAACACACAAAAAAGCTGCAAGCCCTGGTATACAATTAAAGTCAAGGTATACGAATATACAAATATTCTTTGATGAATCGATTCATCTTCACTTTAAAACTTTAAAACTAGGGGCTATAAAACTGGCCCCTAGCATCTAGAGACACCAAATTTGCAGGAAAGCTTCCTCAGAAAAAAACTGAAAGTTTGCTGAACATTGGATAATGGACCCCTGAGTTATATAGTCACAAAGAGGACACCACCAGGAAAGCTCCCCCCAGGTACTTAGAGAATCTGGAATCACAACAGAGCTTCCTATGTCTTTCCCCAACATGCCCGCCAACTTTAGTCAACATTGGATATCGGACATCCGAGTTATTCACCCACAAATAACCCCAGGAGAGTTTACCACACAGCACAGAAGCCCATTCTGCCTACTGGCCACTGATCAGCCGATAGGCAGCCACCTCCACAGCCTATCCACTCACTCTCTTCCTTTCTTTACCTTAGCCCCCATCCCCCCACTGACACCCCCTTACCTTAATTGCTGCTGCCGAGGTCTCCTTCTGGCCTCCCAGCCTTACATGTAAAAAGGGAGACTGGCTGCCCTTCGCAAAGATGCTGGCTGCAGCTTCATTTAGAATAGGGAAGCTGCAGCTGCCATCTTTGCAAAGAGCAGCCTGGATACCCTAAAGACAGGCTAAGGGAATCCAGGCTGCCCTTTGCAAAGATGGCAGCTGCAGCTTCCCTACCCTAAGTGAAGCTGCAGCCTCCATCTTTGCAAAGATCAGCCAGTCTCCCTTTTTACACATGTGGCTGGGAGGCAAGAAGGAGAACCCCACAACAGCGATTAAGGTAAGTGGGTGTTGAGTGGGGGATGGAGTGGGGTGGGGGCTAAGGTAGGAAGGGGGGCGAGGGTAGGCTGTGGGGTTTAGTAGCTGTGGGGTGGTGGTGGCTGACTATCCCCCAATGATTAGCTGATCGGCGGGCGGTAGGCAAAATTGGTTTTTTTTTTTTTAATACGAAGGGTGAATAAAAAAGGGTAAATATTCACCCCTTCATATTTGTGAGGGTCTCTGGAATCCACGAATATGAAGGGACAAGTATTTAACGAATCGGCTATTTTCTTTGAAAAAGCTGATCCGTTTTTATATTCGTCCGCATCTCTATTGGTGATACTTCTATGAGATCACTAAATAAAAATTACAAACAGGACTAGACTCAATGATCCATAAGGTCTCTTCCAGTTCTGCAGTTCTAAGATGATGATGATAAAATAATAGCCTTCATCAGGCTGGGCACCCACTTATTTGTGGATGGTGCCAAAAAAAGTATCATGGTTTTTAAAAAAATCTATACAGTACTAGGTATCTCTGACAATTTCAAAATGAGTGCTGTAAAACCAGGCCAGGAATTTTGGTTCTACATTCCACCTCTGTCAATTATGAATGAATTGTACCAAACCCATCAAACATAAGGCTGCCAGCCCATGCTCCCTTTTCATTACAAGTTCCCTTCCCTTAGCTGGGGACTGGCTGACACAGAAATATAGAAAACCTTCTATCAGACAAGTTGGTACAAAATGTAGTTTACCTACTAGGTGAACCAGTTAATAAATAACTGTGCCATCAAGTCAATTCTGACTTATGGTGACCTTTTCTTGTGTCTTCTAGGTAAAGAATACTGAAAAATGGTTTACCATTTCCTTCTTCCGGGGCATCCTGGGATTTGGCAGGTTGCCCAAGACCACAACAGTTGGCTCTTTTGCTGAGGAACTGAATTCCCAGCCTCTGGCTCTGCAGTCAGATACCTAACTCACTGAGCTATCCAGTCAGTTTAGATCAGTGGTTCTTAACCTTTGTTACTCAGATGCTTTTGAACTGCAACTCCCAGAAACCTCAGTCAGCACAGCTGGTGGTGAAGGCTTCTGAGAGTTGCAGTCCAAAACTCCTGAGTAACCCAAGGTTAAGAGCCAGTGGTTTAGATGAGCCAATTACAGTAAAATTAATAGCATTATCTTGGCTATATTACAAAGGCTCCAAAATATCAAAAAAGGAAAAGGTAGAATAGACATCTATTGGAAGGGGACTTCAAAGCTTTCCATGATTCTGTCTTGAGCTACCCAATTTAACTCAATGAAAAAAAAAAAGCCAAACTTTTGGTAGATCTAAAACTACAAGGAGGTTCATACAGGGGAAAAATAGGCTTATCCCAAATTGTTATACTGTACACTGGTATCAAATTTTAACCCTGTCCTTGAATAAGACTTGGGGAATACAAGGGACGGACTACATTGTTTTTTGGACTCATCCAGCTTTTTTTTTTCTGACTCACTAAAGGCTAACCACAAAAATTGCCACACACACACACACACACTCCATTAGTATTTATTTATTTAAAATATTTCTATCCCGCCCTTCTCCTTAAAAAAAGGACTGTAGAGTAATATTAGAGGCCTCTGAGTTTTAGATAGAGCTGAGGCTGCCAGCATGAAAGAGACTCAAGTTTGTTTGAAGTACAAATACAATTCCCCTGTAGATTAATTACAGCATCTCCTATAAATGGTTCTCTGTTTACACTCTTTACAGAAACAGCTTTCCTTTACTCCCACAGAGAAGCAAGGAATACCACTGATAGACTCAAAAACTAGTGTTTTGATACAGCATGACTCCAATGGCTATTGTTTAATATTATTGTCAGGACTGTGACCAGTTTTATCTACTGACCAATTCCTTATTGAAGTGATTCTTCCAGTCCTGAGGTCAGTAAACATAAAAGAGAAACAAATGCATATAGCAGAGGTTCATAAAGATCCAAAGGTATCAAAACCAGTCTTCTAGATTGGCTCCTCTTATGAGAATAGAACTTGATCCACTGAAGTTGAATGGCAGGGGATACAGGACAGATAAAAGGAAGCACTTCTTCACACAGCACATAGTCGGAACTGTGGAATTTAATGCTATATAAGATGAAGTGAAGAGCTCTCAACTTGGACAGCTTTTGAAGGGCACTAGATAACTTCATGGAAGTTAGGACTTTCAATGATTCCCAGTCCAGATGGCTATACATCACCTCCAGTATCTGAGCACAATGCCAGCATATATCAGCTGCTGGGAAATGTCTATTAGCTTCTGACATCTGCTCAATGGTCTGTGAGAAAGAAACATTTCCCCATTTGGGAAATCAAAATGCTTAGGAAGTTTACCAAATAAATGAGATCACTTATAACAATACCTTTCGCCCCCCCCTCCTATGGCAGATTGGATTTCACCCTGGTTATTCCAACTTTAGTTGTGAGAGTTCTAAACAAATATGTTGTGTTGCTTACAAATCAGTCTCTCTGGAGCCAACAAGTTATTCTCTTCTGGACCTTCTTTTCCCATTTTTGTTTACTGTGACTGATCAACTGTGACGGTTTGTATTCTACATTTTGGGACCAACATATTTAGCTGTCTGCATTTTATATGCTTTATTTCTTTGTCTTTGTTTCAGCCATTCTCCATCGGTCATCCTCTCAGTCCAATAAATTCTTAGCATCCCATAATATAGCCATGGTAAATTAATAACACATGATCACAACTGAAAATTATATACATCCAATCTATACTGATGATTTATTTATCAGGAAAGTGTTTTTTCTTGACGAGGAGCAGCATTTTTTATGGTAAGACGACAATAAAGCAAACTACAGTATTCCTATGTTTTGCATCAACATAGATGGCAGTGGTTAGTGGGGAAAGTTAAGCCATCTTTCATCCAAATTAGAGAGAGCAGGTGCTTCGCAATGCCAGTAATTTGTGTTGGTCATTATAGGGACGCTTCTGTTCTGTGTCAAGCAAGGAAAGGAACACTTTTATAAAAAATTGTGTAGCTTGCTATCCTAAACACCACTTTAGGGTGTGATGGATATTTCTAGAGCTGCATTTTTTAATTATTATAATAGCGATTTAAATCATGATTATAATTTTAAAACATTGGATATTTTTGACTATTTAAATTAAAAATTGATTTTTTAAAATTTAAATTGTGATTTAAATCAATTCAATTTTTTTAAAAAAATAATTTCTTTTTATCCATCCTGGTTAGTAAAGCATCTCCTGTGTTCTTATGATGCAATTTACTGCTGACATAACTGGCCCTGAACTCCAAGTCCTGTATACTGCTCTAAGCTTCTTGGGCTCACAGCCAGGTACAAATGAAAGGAAGGACGAATTTCAGTTTCAAATTCTTCCTCAGCTATAAAAGTTCATGAAGCAGACTTGGTTAATTTACTGTTTCTCAGTCGAAGTTACTTCACTAAGCTGTTCTGCACCATTTCAACTTGCTGTACTCACGTCGGCAAAAGAGGACTGCTTTATATAAATAAAATGCAGTTGGATGGAGAATTGAGTAAACAGTATGCAGCAGTTAGGTTCTGTTGCATAAATAAAACTCCATGGTGTTATCTGTTTGCAGCTGCCTATGGAGGAATAAAAATAAAGTGTTCTTTCCACAACATTCAGCTTCCAACTATGAACTGGAAGACAAAACGCATTCCCCTCAGAGGCCGTGAATACAGTTGATTAAGTGAAAGTTGTGAAAAAGTGCAAAATTCATTTGCATTTTTTAGCGTGCCTTGTCAAAAGGGGCTCAATTGTTTCTTTTACAAAGAATTTTATAAAGACGGTCAATCAGCAGTGGTATCTTAAGTTCTGCCGAGTGGAGGGAGTTCTATTTTCTGACTTTTAAGACAATGGTTTGCATTTTAAAAGGGACACTAGGATCTCTTCCGTTCCAACAGATTTTGGAAAGATGTAATCTTGCTTTCCTCTTGTTTTTCTTCTGAAACATTTTTTCCAATTATAATTTTGTCACAATAACACAGGAGTTGCTTGTTTTGCCACTAGGAGGAGGCCTGATCATGAGAAAAAGTTAGGTGGTCACAGTTCTGCAGAAGAAGGCGAACAAAGAGATTTGATTGGTGGTAGGGTAGAATTAGGCGGACAACAGTTTGCTGGGATGGTTTTCCACTGTGTTTCTACATAAAACTCTGAGACTTGCAAAAGCAAATGTCCCAGTTAATGTATCTCTTCAATCTACAGGGTGGGAATGAAGAATGCCACTTAACTTCAGCCTCCAGCAAAAAAAAAAAAAAAAAAGGTTCAGGTCTGTTTATCTTCCTTATATAGTGGTGCCTCGACTTATGAACGTCCTGATATACGACCATTTCAAGTTACTACCTGCTTGCTTCGACTTGTGGCTGGAGCTTCCAGTTACGAACAGAAAAAGGCAGGGGGAAAAGGCAGGAAATTCAAATTGCTAAGTGTTGGTGGCGAAGAGCCTGCTTCTTAGTAGCTCTTTCGCCCCAATGGTTAGAGTAAGTGTGATCGGAGGAGGTTTCGGACTACCTGGTAAGGTAAGGTGTTGCTTTCTGCTTTTTAAAAACTGTTCTGGGTTTGCAGCGTGGTTTTGGGCTGGGTGGTGGAATTATGTTCTATGCTGTGATGGGTCTTGCATGGTTTGTTTGTATTCTGCTTTGCTTTTTTTGCATTTTTGAAGGGTCTTGCATGGTTTGCTTTCTGCTTTGCTTTTTTGCATTTTTGAAGGATCTTGCACAGTTTCTTTGCTTTCTGCTTTGCTTTTTTTTCATTTCTGAAGGGTCTTACACAGTTTATTTTCTTCCCCCCCCCCCATTCTTCGACCAGAATGGATTAATCATGTTTCCGATGGGTCTTACAGTGTTGTGTGTTTTTGGTGATTTTTCCCCTTTGGCCAGAACGGATTAATTGCATTTCAATGCATTCCTATGAGAAATGGTGCTTCGACTTACGACCATTTCAAGTTACAACTGGAGTTCCAGAACCAATTAAGTTCATAAGTCGAGGCACCACTGTAGCTTGTTAAACACATGGATATTAAGTAACCGATCATGAGACAACTTGGGTTCATTACTGGATATGAACTGCAAGCTTGTTAGGCCAATAATAAGTTTAAAAATTCCACCCAAAAGCCAACAAGTGTGTTGTTGTCCAGAGTTTGCAAATGATATGTATGTTATATCCTGATTGGCTGTTCAGTAAGAAGCAGTATGGTGTGGTAGACTGCTGACAGCCATGTCTGTCTCTGCTCAGTCACAGAAGCTCACTGGAGAATGGCATTTCCTCAATATCTCACATACTGTGAAAACCCTACTAGGGTTCTTGTAAGTTGGAAGTGACTTGACAGGACACAACAATATTGCAATATCTGGAGGCAGGTTTCTCTGATCAAGAGCTGCCTGTGGGTATTGTGAATTAATGATTTAGCCTTTTTAAATTCACTCTCAAAATGCAAGGTTGTTGTTTTGCAAATATTTTCTCAAGCTTACCATTTCTTTTGCTGGTTTGATGCTCATTGTTCTCGTTTTTTAATGGTGGGTGCTGCACTTTTTCTTGTTTTTGATGTGGTAAAAAAAATTGGGGTGTTTTCCCATCCGGAATTATATTTTCGCTACCTTTCAAATTCAACTTTTTGTAGAGAAATGTTTAATCTCTGACAATCAACTATATATAAAGAAATGGGCTGCAGTTCAAAATTGATTTGTTTCCTGCCTTTTTTTAGATTTGACTTTTTAATAGTATTATATCATTTATTTGATGGCTTGTTTAATTGATTCACTTTCATTAAGCTACCCTGAACACTGTGGAGCAGTGGTACAAGATTGTTAAGTTAACTGTTCTTAGTTTTCTAAAATTTTGATTGTTTTAATGTTTTGTTATCTTGCTGTTAGGTTCTTGAATTGGCTTTTTAAAAAAGCAATTAAAATGGACAAACAAACAAACAAGGAAGCCCAGTGGTTCTCAGTTATGCTGGACTACAGCTCAAGGGTACACCACAGGATTCAATCACATTTAATCCATTGCATCCAGAAGGTGACCAAATTAACAAACCAAGAGTCCTATGGAGATCCATAATGAATTCATGAAAAAGTAACGTTGCAGCACAAAATGAATAAAAACACATATTTCTTGGGATGTTAATCAAGCTGTATAATTATTTCCTGGAAAAAATGAACATCTTACTGAACTAGACTAGGAGATCACAGATTGTTCAGCATCACTCCTGCTGCCTTGCAGAGATGACTCAGAAAAACTGAAAATCCATTCGCACATCATCAGTGATCAAAAAGATATGAGCACACAAGAGGACTGGTTGTTTTCAATGCTGCTGCTACCAGCAAAGCTATTTTTAGTTTGACATTTTAGAATGAGTCAGTACAAAAATGTTAAGATAAACCTTTCATTCTGAATGCTTCTCACCTTGTTGACTGAAAGGTGTGCGTCTCATCTGTGCATATATATAACTGCAACACATATTAATTCACAAATACTGTGTTTAACTCTCAAATAATTCTAGCTACCTTCTGCAAGATGAGAAGGGAAAACATAGTAATCAAAAACTGTTCACTATGGAGCTATATAAACAAAAAGGAATCACCTATGAGGGCTAACACCAATGCTAGGGAAGGAAAGAGACTGGTTAGGTTCAACATGGTCAGTCCCATTAATTCAGTCGGATTACTCTATTTGGAACTGAAAGAAAATCTGTTGAAGTAGTGCATGCTTATAATGATCACGGGGAAAGTAATAATAGATGGTGGAAGAGGAGGGCTGGTAATGTTTTTAAATGGCTTTAAGATGGCCATCTTCAATAGACAAGAGGAACAAAAGGGCTTCAATGGCTTCCCTATCGCTCAGCAGTGACAGTGCCGAGTATATTAAAGTTTCACATTCTATTAATAAGCTGGGACTGGAAATGATACAGTTATCGACTCACCTACCCTAGGGTCACATACATATTATAATGGTCATGTGGATGCTTGGTTCATTGTTTTATGATGACAGGTTTTATCGATCTTGTAAGCTGCATGTTATCTTAACACACAAAATGGACACCTCTCCTGTGGCCAGATCCATGAATCACCAGAGGATCATCTGAAATGCACCAATCTGGGTGATTTGTGGGACCTTGTTTTCGTTCTTGTACTCCACTCAGACATGTGCAACGATGTCAGCTTCAGAATCAAAATTCAGTTTTTGTTATTATGCAGTGAGAAGTAACCACTGTTGTACTATTGCTTTTCCCTCTTCTGTAGCATCTCCTTGGTAGATGGTTTCTAAAAACATAATCAACGTTCCCAGATTGGCCAAAGCTATCATATGCAGATTTGCAAATGCATTTCAAACAGAATACACTTTTCAGAAGTAGCCCTTTTCCAGTGCTTGTTTTTACAGTGTGATCGTCTTCTCAGGTTCCAATTTTGAGAACAGCGAAAAATCTGAGTAATTAAAGCTGTTGGACTATTCTGTTAAGAAGGAAAGCTAATATGTGCAAGATATTGAGAAGTTCTCCTACTCAACCCAATCCTGAGGTCTTTAATGCTGCTGAGATGTGGATTTTGAAAATTAGTATTATTATTATTTCCCCCTAAAGCGACAAGCCTGAGAAAAAGATAATTTCCGTTACTAGGGATACAGAATTAGCCCCGACAACAATGACATCAGACAGAAGATTCAATACCTTAACAACTACCGAACAGAACATGCTTACCTATTTTTCGTCTGGATAACTAAGTGGAGAAATGAGCAGCAGTTGCCAATATATATCCTGGCCATTCTGCAATGTAGATGAGTATATTGCACTGGCTTAAATTTTAAAGAGGCGACTGAAAACTTATAATATTTTGTATTTATATACAATTGTAATTTTATCCAATTGAGGAATTGCACTGCTGTACAGTATTAACTGTAAGGAAACCTTGCATAATTATGTTGAACAGGAAGAATAACTCTTTATTCTGGTTCTTACTTTTATTATGTTTATTAATGGAATATTCTCTATTAGGCTACCTTCATAGAATGTATCTTCCTTTGAGAAGTTAATGAACGGAATCTGAATAGTGCTGAAGTATGAATGTTGACCTTTTTGGTCACTGAGATTTCAAACTAAACAACAGTCTACACTACTTGGCATATGTTCAGAGCTCCAGGAGTTCACATTTCAAATAACATTAACAAGAAAGTAGGCAATTAACAAGAACAAGTGAACAAAACTTGTAATCCTTCATGATGATAACTGCATCAGACAATGCGAAAATCTAAGAGCAACAGTTAATGCAAATTTTCCTGCAGCAGTAACTGAATCTGGGCTAAACAACAGGTATCTAAAAATCACCATTATAAACTCTGAATTTAAGTGTATGAAAAACAAAACAAAACATGTCCAGCTTTTATACAGCTGAACAGAATGCAAAAGCCACAAGAACTGTGAAGAAGGCAAAACCCCATTAAGAATCTGTAGTGAAAAACCTGGAAAAAATTGAGGTTATGGCCAGAATCCCATTGTTTGAGTGATTGCAAACATCAATTGCTCCAACAGTGAAAGGCATTTTGTCACTTTCTGTTATGTGCCCAGTAATCCTTTCCCTGAATAATTTATTCTGCAACTGGCTGTGGGAGAGGCCGCACAATAAACATAGCAGAGCATGAAAGCCATTGGTGTAATTGTCCTTATGTACACAGGTTTCCACAATAAGAATTTAACTGTATCACTGCTTCACATGAATGATCTTGTGCTGGCAGAGCAAATCTAACTTCTACGAAGGCAATTCTAAAAATGGGGGCAGGCGAAACAAACAATTATAACTTTTGAACTGAGCTTCGCACTTCTTGCGCTCACTACCATTTAAAAAGAGACACCAAACAGGAAAAAATCCCAGCAGCTGGCTCCTTTTTTTCCAAGAGTTAACCACTTCTTACCCAAATCCAAAACAATTATTATTCTTTGAAAATAAAATGCCCAAGAAGAAAAAAATAGTAACCACTAGAGGGTATCCTGTAGACCAACTGGACTGGTGACATGGGCATTGTCAACTTTCAGCCCTCTGCTGTGTTAAATTTGGCATCCTTTTTCCTGCTAGTAATACGGGCATGATATTGTGCAGCAATGTTGGGCCATTTCCTGGCATTTTGAATCGTGGATATAGAAGCACAATAGCCCACATTCACAACCACCGTTGTTGTTGAAGAACTGAATTGTGTTGCATACCATCCAGTTGATTTCAACTTATGGTGACCGTAATCGTGTTTTCCAAGGTATGTGAGATATTTAAAGATTATTGGTTTATTGAGTTTTCTTGGTTGAGCAGAACAAGGATTTGAAGACGGGTTTCTCGACTCCTAATCTCCCAACTCTATCTGCTATACCACAGTGGTTCTCTTAGCCTATGGCAAAAATATATTCACTACACCTGTAAGGAATAAATAAATATATTTTAATGTATCCATATAAGGCACACCAAAATAATACTTCTAAGTTTCTGATCAAGCAGCTTGAAGCACCAACCAGAGTTTATATGCACAAGAGGCAACAACTTGGTCCCTCACTATTAGTCCAAAGCAATACATCTTGACTGTGGCTAAGGTCTGCACATCTAGATCTCCTTTGAATTTGCACCTTGAACTTGAGTAGACTCACTGAATCAATGGGATTTACACTAAGCACTATCATTCACCTTCAGCAGTGATTCCACAGGCCTAATCTAGCTGTGAGAGAGGCAGTGTTGGATAGATTGTTGGGGCTAGGACACAGGAGACCTGAACTCAAATCCCTGTTTCAACGCTAAAACTCCCAGGGTGTGTGTGTGACAATGGTAAACTATTCCTTGAACATCTCACATATCTTGAAAATGGGCTTTGCTGTAAACTGAATGTGATGTGATATCACATAACAACAGCAACTCCAGCTATTGACTATAAATTGTATGCTGGCCCTGGAGGACACCAGCATTAGGAAGACTGAGTTACATTATGCCAAGTGACATCTCCTGCTTCTAACCAATGTTTTTGGTAGGACTGCCTTTCTTGATGAGTATCTTACAGATTCCATATCCCTGACTTGGCAAGGGCTGGCACTAACACGAAGCTATGGTGCCAGATGGAAATACAGGTGGAGAAAGGGAAACATTACCAAGGTTTGACAGAAAATAAATGAAGCAAAAATAATTCAAGGCCTCACATGCTCAGTGACAATGTCTGCAAGGCAAAGCTAATTTATTTTTTCATAGTACCCAGTGGCTATAAAACCTATGCATGCATACAAGATTCTGATGAGTCACCATAATAATGAGATCAGTATGATAGCTGCATAAAGATGTAGGACGGATGCCCAAACAGCTTTGTTTTAAATGAAGGCACATTTACAAGCAAATGAATATGCAAGTAATTTCACCAAGAACTGTGCAAATCTTGCAAACAACAATTCAAGAAGAAGCCTACATTTACTAACTTTTACACTGACTCATGCACAGAGAAATAAGCCATTTCAGAGGCAGAAATCCTTATTTGCTCTGCAAGGCAACAATAGCTGCACATTTGACTAATAGTGTAATCACAAAAACACACAATGGAAAGTGTCTGTGTTAATGGAAACAATAACCATTTCCACTCCTCTGTTCATTTTTAAGCAGTCATCCCTCTTTAAATGACTTATATTACTATGGTATTTTCTACAGCTGCAAGATTAGTCCTCAACACAATGAAGCAGTTCTTTATGAACAGGAAGGTTTGTACAGTATTATGGAAAAGCAAAAAAAGGGAGAAACACTGTTAAGAGATTTTAGGTTAGCTTTACAATTTTACAAGGTTGTCACAATCAGTCAGACCTCTACATAATACCTACCCAACCAAAAGAAGGCAGTTATGGGTAAAGTAAGAGGATCAGCAGTGTAAGATGCTCCTTCTCAAGATTCTAGCCCTCATGTAGCACTTTCATTCACAGTTATGCCATGCTATTCCCTCCTTCACTCTATCCACTACATCAGTGGTTCATAAATTTGGGTTCCCAGATGTTCTTGGCCTACAACTCCCATAAATCCTGGCAAGTGGTGAAGGCATCTGGGAGTTGCAATCCAAGAACATCTGGGGACCCCAGTTTGAGAATCACTACACCACACTGGGAATCCACACTGGTTTTAATTACCCTGCAGTCATTTACTGCACCCAACTGTTTTGCAGTAGAAGCAATATGAGCAGGATTTATTAATATTAATGTTTTAATGATTGTTTTTAATACAGGATATTATTATAATATGGCCTGTTTTTAATGGTTTTAATATTGTTGTATACTGCTCAGAGACCACTGGTAATGGTGCAGCTTAAACATCTTGTAAATAAATAAAATAAAATAAAATATTTGGGACAAAGTAGTCATGGTTGGGGGAACAGGGGCAGTGATGATGCTCCTTGTTGAACTCATATAAGAATGTTTGATAATTCAATTTTCATTCCACTGACTTTGTTTAGAGACACCTGACACGCTGGTTCATATACTGTTTCAATGCCCTGCTCATTCTCACCTCCGAAATTTTTTTTCTTGAACCTTGGATCTCCTATTTTTCCAATTCTTCTGAGTCAATTCTTTCTATTTTCATTAGTGATTAATGTAATGCCTTGACTGCTGCTGTTGCAGGTTTCTTATCTGCAATTCTGAAACTGTCCCCTGCTTCTCGCTTCTAATTTGTGAAATTTGTGTGATTTCACCTCTCCTATTTTGCTTGTGTTGTTGTGATTTGTAAATGCCATTAAAGGTTTCAGAACAACAATGACTTTAAGTAGTGGAACCCACAAGCAGTCACTAAAGGTAATTGGTGAGATGAGGCAGAGAATCACTGAGTTCTTCTGAAATGTTGTTGTACAAAGGAAGAATCCTAACCCACGTTGCCGACTTTGGATCCAGATCCAGAAGGCGGTGGTTATTCCAGAAGGGTGTAGTCATGAGAATGTGATTATTGGCAATGCTTCTAACAGATGTATTTGCTGACCCTTTACTGTCATTCGCTTAAATAGTAGTGATTAGATAATACATAAGAGAAAGTATTGTAGCCATACTCATGAAAACCTTTGAACTCATAAAAAAACATCAGCCAGTACTAAGGATGAAATAACTGCTATAGATGGTGAGGTTGCTCTGCTATTCAAACACACATTTTTTATATTGGGAGGAGGGCAGGCACATGATCAAAAATATTTTGACCTTTTAGGAGTCTCATGGCACAGTAGTTAAACTGCAGCCTTGCAGTCAAGCCTCTGCTCACAAGCTGAGTTCAATCCTGGTGGACTCAAGTAGCTGGCTCGAGGCTGACTCAGCTTTCCATCCTTATTATCTGGGTTCAGTCCCAAGCAGCCAGTTTGACCTTGACCTCCGAGCTTGGTAAATGAGTACCCAGCTCACTGGGAGGAAGGCAATGTGTAGCCTGCATTATTAAATTGTATACTGCCCAGAGAGTGCTTTAAGCACTATAAGCAGCCCGTCTTGCTTTGCTTAAAACAAAAAAACTAAAACACATTTTATTTTTTATTTTCAGAAGGAAAAACCCTTCCCCAAACAACTTTTAAAAAAGAAGCAGTAATGTTTGTGGTCTTAACCGGCTAGATAGGCGGGATATAAATAAAATAAAATAAAATAAAATAAAATAAAATAAAATAAATAAATAAATTAAATACAACTCTTAGAAAGGTTCCGTTATCTACCCATTTAGAAATTAGTCAAGGTTCTTTGGAATCCATCACAGCTACTTAGGAATTTGGAGGCTGATTCAATCAATCATAGAGATATAGGAAAGTGATCACAGTTGCTTTGCAAATGGTTTTGCACTTGCCACAAATACAACAGAGCCAAAGGACCATGGTCCAAGTTACCCAGTGTCCTGGATCCCAAAAAAGGTGTACATGTCCACGGAGACAGTCATGTGACAAGACACATGACTCAGTTATTCCCATGTGTTGGAACTGGCATACATGCAACACAGTTAGCGTGACTAATGTGCTCACATGAATCAGTTCCAGGTCTAAAGATTGAAGTAAATTCCCTTGGCAGATTCCTACAGAAGAGTGATGTTAAGTTCCAAGCTGTCCACTTTGATCAGTATAGCTACTATTGTCAACACCCCAGTGCCTGGTGACAGCTGCTAATACAGTTTTCTCAATCTTCACACTGAGTTTTGCTTCAGAAGAATATGCACATTTGTAAGCAACAAAGAGTCACACCTACAGCTGTGGATCTCCTGGCTAGTGAACTGGATAGTGATGCACAAAAGAGAACCATCTTTTCCAAAATAATGTACAAATCCTGGAAAACAATTGCATCTGAAAATAAGCACCCCAGTTATTCAGGCTTCTCTATAAAAATCCATCCATTTAGATCCTGTTGTAATCTGAACTTGTCATGATAACACAAAATGTTACACGTTCACCTTTATTACATTAACTTCATAACTAACTCTTTTCACTGAACCTTACATAGATAAAGGATAAGATATGTCAAACCCTTTGGATTCCCCAAAGAAAGCAAGTTGACGCAAGCCAATAAAATAATTATGGAGCAACCATTTTTAAAACATATCCATTATCCTTGTTACTACCAATGTAGATTTCCACTGTGAGTTGAGGTTAGTTCAGCTCTACAGTAGCTGCCTTCGTGAACAGATTTTTTTTAAATAATAGCAGGTTTTGTAGTATACAGTTACTGGTTTGTTTGTTTTTTGTTTAAAAATTCTTTGCTACAGACTGAATTAAAAAAACAAAACAGACCTGAAATTGATAAAAACCGATCCACCTGTTTCCACCCACCTTTCAAAGGAGGTTCTGTCTGCTGTCCATCCACAAAGAGGAACTCCACACATTTCATGAGAAGGGCACAATGCATGTGGGTCACTGAATCCTCCTGACCCAGAGCAGTCAATATAAAGTCTCCATTTTAACCCTACCTCCCACTTAAACCTGGGATACTAAAAAGGCTATCATTCGCTCTAGTTAATTTCTACACAGAGAAAAAAAAATCAAGGCAGCTAGGGTTCTCAGCATTGCAAATGCTACACGCTAGTTGCTCATAAAGACAAGAGGGGGGTGGGAAACACTTTATGAGGTAAAAAAACAAATAAACATTAAACAACAAACTCACTATTTTATGCGCATATACTCACATTATACATACAGTATACACTACATAATATTGATGAATTACTCCCACTCCTTTTCTGGCCATCTTGTTATAATCATACCTCCTTAATCCTATTCATTATTTCCTTTTATTCCCTCACAGCCTCTCGTCTCATTAGCATCAATGTCATAATGCTCCGATTTCCTGCATGAAGGAAAGATATATTAGTGTCACCTATTACTTCAAGATGAGATTCCAACTCAAAAACAGATTGGCTTAATTGCATCCCTTTAAAAATATATATTTAAATATGTAGAAACTGGCACGCATAAGAACTGTAGTCTTCAGACCACCAAAGCTGCCCAAATGAAGTCTCATTAATTCAAATGCTGCTTCCTCATCATATCTAATCCAAGTAATTTTTCAACTGCAGCTGCAGAGTGTCAAATGTATATGTCAGCTGAAATAAAAGGACTTTCTTTAAGTAATGAGAAGGAACGCTTTACAGATACTGTGAACGATCAGAAAGACAAATAGATTTGTTCCATATGAAATCAAGAGTGAATTCTCACTAGAAGCTAACATGTTTAAACTGAGAAGGACTCATCAAAAAAAAAATCAAGAAAAGCTGGAGGCAACAAGACAAAGAGCTAGCATGAGATGGATTGACTCAATAAAGTCATACAGGAAGCTATGGTGTTCTATCTGCTGGACCTGAGCAAGAAACCTTTCCATGATTGGAACTTTTGGGTGTCAGAAGCAACATGGCAGCACACAACCACAACTACAATCACAATGGGATTATTTAACATGGAATCATGACAGTGGGATGAAATTGTTACAACTAGACTTATTATGTGCTGTCAATCCACCCCCCAAACTGTATGGGGACTCTATGAATCAGTGACCTCCAAAATGCCCTATCCTGAACAGCCCTGCCCAGGTCTTGTTAACACTCTAGACTGTGACTTCTGTCTTACATTTAGTCATCTTTTTTTTCCTGCTGCCTTCAAGTTTTTCCAACATTACTGTCTTTTCAAGGAATCATGTCTTCTCATGATATACCTAAAGAATGTGTTGGATCATGTTGGAAAGGGTTGCTTTGCTGGGTGTAATCTCCTTTAAAGGGAACCTTCTATGCGCACATGGGTAAAGGTAAAGGTTGCCCTTGACAATTTTTGTCCAGTCGTGTTCGACTCTAGGGGGCGGCCACTGCACCAGAAAAGTCGAGACTGGGCATGGAGCAGAGCTGTGCTGATTTGCGGTTTCCCGTACACTGTGTAATCTCAAGAAAATGGCTCAAACTGGCCCATGCCACAGGCAATCCAAAATGATTACACCCTTTGCATGACCAATTTATCCACTGGAATACCATCTTGTGTTATTCATTAAAACTGAACAAAAATGCTGGTCCTAGAGTAATTTTTACTGAATAGTGAGCTAGTTCAAATGATTACCAATTCCAGCACACCGTCAGCCTTATGAACAGAGGAGATGTGGTGCAGAAGAAATCATCATCTATATTAAAATTCCCCCAACTTCTAATATGCTTCAAGATACCCTGGCGGTCACTTTCAATGTTCTGCACCATCATCAGTCCTTCTAATTTATTTCAATCAGATTATACAGAGGTACCATAAAGTTATATTGAATTATGATGTCCCTGGACGTCACAAACTGATGTAATGAGTTATTTAACCAACAGAGTTTCAGAAATGTCAGTACAAAACATTCCTCTCTCTCTTTTTTATGTACGCAAACACTTTGAATTATTCACTTCTCTAGATCCATATACATTTGCTGATATTACTTGGAATAATAATCTAACGAAGTGACCGTATTACATTTCACATTGAAAAACAATTATTTCAATTAGTTAATAAATTCTGTTTTTCAGCATTAGTATAAAAGGTCATTCTAAACATTCTTTGTATATATTTGGAGGTCTTCATATTTTTATTATGTATTTATTTAAATTTACACCCAAATCATTTAGCGAGCATGACACTACTCTGGGCGGCTTACAAATTAGTATAAAACATACAGCTAAAAATATTAAAACCATATACGACATATAAAACATATTAAAGGAAAGCAAACAAAACCCTACCTCCCCATAAAATTACCCGTCGGATGCTCATTGCATAAAAACAAACAAAACAGTGTTGGTCAGTTGCATGGCACTGTACCTAGTGCATCAGATAAACTAAGCCGTAATATGTACTACATATAGTTTGTATTTTATGTGAACTCATTTATATCTGTGATCTAGTTACCTAGACCAGCGATCCCCAACCTTTTTGGGGCTGCGGACCAGCCGGGGGGAGCGAGTTCCATGCACGGGGGGGCGGCGGAGATCCATATCTGCGGCCCAGTTCAGGCAAGCACATGGATGACCCCTGACCTAGACCATCTACATGACCTTCTCCTTCCCCTTTTACCTAGTCCCACAATCTCTTTTTCTCCATCTCCCTTGAAAATTTTCTGTGCTCAATTCAAGGTGTTTGCTGGTTATAATCTACAAAGCCCTTAACAGTTTAGGACTTTGACATTGGTCAGAACATCTCTCCCTGGAAAGAGCTACCCATCTCACAGGCTCCTCCCAAATTACATTCAAAACCCAATTAAAAACATGGCTGTTTATTCAGGCCTTCCCTCCAGTCAACTCTTGATTTTTTCTTACTTTTCCTTTTTATTTTTACTGCTGTTCTTGTTTGATTATTATGTGTTTGTCTATGTTTTATTATTTGATTTTATATTTGGAAGCCGCCTAGAGTGGTCCGGATAGGCGGGGTATACATTAAATAAATAAATAAATAAATAAATAAATAAATAAATAAATAAATAAATAAATAAATAAATAAATAAATAAATGCATGCATGCATACATACATACATACATACATACATACAGTGGTGCCTCGCACAACGAACGCCCCGTTTAACGAAGAATCCGCATACCGATGCGGATTTGGCGATCGCAAATGCGATCGCATACCGATGTTTCCTATGGGGAAAAATCGCTTTGCGATTTTTCCCCATAGGCCCCCAGTGAGTGCATCGAAGCGGCCGCAGGCGAGGTCTCTCCCGCGGCCGCTCTGAAGCGCCGGCCGGCCGGCATTTTCAGGGCGGGTGCGTCGGAGCGGCCGCGGGCGAGGTCTCTCCCACGGCCGCTCTGAAGCGCCGGCCGGCCGGCCAGCCGACATTTGCTCCTTGCTTGCAAGGAGGGAGACGATTCCTCCCTGGCTGGCTGGCTTGCTTTTCCAAAGGAGAAGCAAGTCCGCGGCCAGAGAGGAATCGTCTCCCTCCTTGCAAGCAAAGTTGAGTCCTCTTCGCGCTGGGATGAGCTCATCCCAGCGCGGGGGGACCCAGCGTTTTTTTGCAAGGATTCCCCCCCTTGCTTCTGAAGCCAAAAAGGTAGGGAGAAATGCACTTTCTCCGTGCCTTTTTGGCTTCAGAAGCAAGGGGGGAATCCTTGCAAGCAACCATGGGTCCTCTTCGGGCTGGGATGAGCTCATCCCAGCGCAAAGAGGACTCAACTTTGCTTGCAAGGAGGGAGACGATTCCTCTCTGGCCGCGGGCTTGCTTCTCCTTTGGAAAAGCAAGCCAGCCAGGCAGGGAGGAATCGTCTCCCTCCTTGCAAGCAAAGTTGAGTCCTCTTCATGCTGGGATGAGCTCATCCCAGCGCGAGGGGGACCCAGCGTTTTTTTGCAAGGATTCCCCAGCTTGCTTCTGAAGCCAAAAAGATAGGGAGAAATGCACTTTCTCCGTGCCTTTTTGGCTTCAGAAGCAAGGGGGGAATCCTTGCAAGCAACCATGGGTCCTCTTCGGGCTGGGATGAGCTCATCCCAGCGCGAGGGGGACCCAGCGTTGTTTGCAAGGATTCCCCGGCTTGCTTCTGAAGCCAAAAAGGTAGGGAGAAAACGCGGGAAGTTCGAACTTCCCGCATTTTCTCACTGCCTTTTTGGCTTCAGATAGCTCCGAAGCCACCCATTGTGGCGCTGGGGACCCCCAGGGAGGTCTCCCAGGGCTTGCATGCCACCATGGGAGACCTCCCTGGGGGTCCTCGCCGCCACGATCGGTGCCTTCAGAGGTTTCAAAGGGCTTTCCCCGACATTGGAGGAAGCCCTTTGAAAGCTCCAAAGGCAGCGGAGGGCCGGGTGGCTAGAGCAGGCCGAGGCCCTGGCCGCTCGCCCCCGGTCACACAGAACCAGCGGAGGGCCGGGGCTAGAGCAGGCCGGGGCCCTGGTCGCTCACCCCCCGCCGCACGGAGCCAGCAGAGCGCCGGGAGGCTTCGGACGGTAAGTCCTTTTTTTAAAATTTTCTGTGTGGGTTTTGGAGGGTGGGGGGTTATGTTTGTGGTGTGTGTGTGTGTGGTGTGTGTGTGTGTGTGTGTGTGTGTGTGTGTGTGTGTGTGTGTGTGTGTGTGTGTGTGTGTGTGTGTGTTTTCGCGGCATTTTCGCCGCGAGCACTCCGGCTGTGTAAAAATGGGGGCTTTGGTCTCCCAAAGGCCCCATTTTCACACAGCTGATCGGCGGTTCCAAAATGGCCGCTGCAACCATTTCTGCTGCCCTCGCTTACCGAGGGCAGCGAAAATGGCGGCGCTATGGAGGAACATCGCAGAACGGTGAGTTTAGGGCCCTATAGGAACGTATTAAACTCAGTTTAATGCGTTTCTATGGGGTTTTCCGTTCCGTTTAGCGATGTTTCCACATAGCGACGATTAATCCGGAACGGATTAACGTCGCTATGCGGGGCACCAGTGTACATACATACATACATACATACATACATACATACATACATACATACATACATACATACATACATACATACATACATACATACATACATACATACATACATACATACATACATACATTGTTAAAGGTGGCTACACTGAAAGAGGCTAAAGAAGTGGCAAGGAACTGAGCCTTTTGAGCAGTGACCCCTGTTCTATGGAACAAGCTTCCAACTGAAGTGCACCACGTTCCGTCTCTCCTAATATTTAGAAAACTAGTAAAGGCAGAGCTTTATAAATCTGCCTTTAAGAACATATCCCCAAATTATGTTAATATCAATTTTTAAATTCAGGTGTGTGTGTTTTGGGGTTTTTTGTTTTGTTTTGTTTTGTTTTTTTAAGTTTTGTCTTCTGAGTTGGCTGCATCATGATATTGATTGGGTTAGCACAATCCTGGGTGAGGACGTTGGGGGGGGGGTTATATGTTACTCTATAAACCACCAAGAGTAGTGGGTTTTCACTAACTGGGCACTATACAAACCAAATAAAGAAACGAACAAACAAATAAATAATAAAATAAAATAAATCCTGTTTCACAGTTTTTGTTCTAATTAGCATGCCATGGAAGCCTTCACTTTCTCCTCTTGTGTAATCCAAGAGGAAATCCCGATCCCATATCCGAGATCAAGATGATCATCCATTACTAATACACTATGGCATGAAGAACCAGTGGTTATCTGCATTTCTGAAGACCCAAGGCCTGGCTGAAACTCAGAAATCTGTGAACTCCCATCGGTTTCCTTGTTAGCAGAGGTTTTCCTCTGTTCTTCCTGGTATGCACTAATAAATGTAAGCTGATAAGTATACACCCAAGCATGTTTCATCCAGTCTACAAGCTCCATCTGGGGAAAGGATTTAGCTGCAGATGTCATGGCTACAACACCTAGCCTAATTTTGGATTTTTTGTTTGTTTCTCTCCTTCATCCCCTAATTTTTATACTGCACTCAGGCAGTTGAAGAGTTCTGGAGAGCTCACACACTTTTACAACATTTTGATCAATTCTAATAAAGCTATTGCCAAACTCTGGGTTTTGTTTTTATTCATGGACCAGCATGACTGCCTCTATTTTTTTTTAAATGTTGAACACATGGCTGCGTAGAATGGCTTATGAATTCTGCATACTGCAACAAACTTCAAGAAAATTGCAGTTACTATGCCAGAAGGAATAAATTAATAAAGCAATTAAAATTTCATGAGAACCAGAAGTAGCCATTCAGAATGAGGAGGTATGTGGGCTTCCTAGTAAATCACTCTTAAGTTTAATTGCTGTGGCATCTAGCTAATTCTAAGATTTGGGAGCAAGGCAGGCAAATTCTCTTACATCCATGCTTCACAAGCAAATTACTATATGCATTCAATTAATTCCAAAATAGAGGTTAAGACAGCGACAAACTTGGAGATTCAAACCTGCCATTTGTCCATTGACCGTAAATGTCTTGTATTTCAGACATATGTTTTTCCAGATCTATTTGGATATAACTGGGACCTTTACCATGAAAATATGTCCTCTGCTATTTAGGCTTGGGCTCTCTCTGTTACCTTCCCACCCTCAACGGTCTTCCTCCATTCCAATGGCATATCCAGAAAATCATTTTGCACAGGAATTTACGTTGCAAACTCCTTAGTGTGGGAAGAAATGGGTGTTACACACTCTTAAAGTAAGCATTTTAAAGTAGAAGAATAAAGAAGTTAAGAGTGACGCGTGCCTCCAAATTTTTAATTCAGAAAATGTAAGTGTGCATCAACCATCATTAGTGTAGGAAATGACAGATTACTTGGGTTCATTACAGCATAAGCTTTCTCCTGCAATACAGCCTACTCTCTTTGTTTTTGAATGAGTCACGGATCTGGTGATCCAATGAAGTCACATATTTGAAAACTCTGGCTGCTGCCTATGAACACTCCCGCAGTGGTAAACCAAGCAACATTTCATGTTTTGTCTTCTTGTTGCTATAGGCAGGTATCACATTTTCTCCTTGCAAATTCAAAAGACTGGAGTGGCATAAAACCATCCTTACCTTATACAGATCTAATATACAGGAAGGAACTCAGCATGGATTGCAGAGGCTGCCACAATCTGCAGATGTAATGCATTCAAGATGGCTCTAGCTAGCAGATAATCTTACACCAGGAACAGCACAGAGGGAATAGACCACACAATGGTTTCCAATACTGTATATGACTTCTTCCTGGACTAGCAACTGTTTTATGTCTAATGGAGTGGAGCACCAGACAGCTCAGAAAGGTATCAGACTGAAAACAACTGTATCATCTAAGAAATACAGAAATGGTGGTTTTAGTCCTTCCTAAAGGACAGGCTCGGAAAAAATTATGCTGAAGTCCTAGGAGGTCACTTAAAGTTCTGTCCTGTACGATATACCATGTAACATCTACATGAACCTGCCTGGACATGGAGAGATTTCCAGTGTTAGCAGTATGCTAATTATAATCAGTGATCTTTTCCATCAGATTCACAGGATAGTGGGCTCAACAGAAAAGTCAACATGAGGAAACCTGATTAACTCATTCTGAGTCAAGTCAGGTTTCTCTTAAGGACCAGGTTCACAGCTTTAAAGTGCTCTTGGATCTGCCTTGTTCCTGGAAAGTCAAGTCATGGCGATCGACAGGAATGGCTTCTATAGGATAGAAATGCTTCAATTAATCAATGAATTACTGTATTCAATAAGCATCTGTCTTCACATACAAAATACTTTTTATCTCTAATGGACACAGGAGGAACAAATCACGTGTTATTTAGTGGTCTGCTGTAGCGATGCATAACTTCAGCAATTCCTGTAAAATGGGAAAACACTCTCTTTAATTGGTTCTACTGCTCAGCAATTTTTCCATGTTTAACAGTGATCCCATGGGTAAGCTAAGCGATGACTAAAAGATACACATTCTATTTTAACAAATGCCTAAATCCAATTCTTAATCCCAAGAAGAGCAAACCTACTGAATCAAATGAGACCTCAGCAAGTCAATGCTTAGGTACTGTAAGTCTTACTGATTCAGTTTAGTTGGGGCCAACCATTGAATTTAAGCCATTCAATATATCATCTTGAACCTCAATGTTAAAATTACTATACAATTTATGGTAAAACTGATAAAAGAGCATGAAACTTTTCTATCCGCAACAATGCACAAGACAAGTACAATATTGCTTATGTAACTGTAACTAGGGCTTACATGTAAATCACAAAGCGGTGACAATACAAAATGTTTACACCATGGCTGCTGTTTAAGTAAACTGACTTCATAGCGACCCCACCAAGACAGTATAATGCAAAGATGTACTGCAGGACAGTACTTTTGACAATACAAGCCTAGATGATTGATGCTATTAAAATTAGAAGTAAAGTATTCTTCCTTTTAACTGAGTAGGAATAAGAACCTCCATGCAATTCAGCTTCAATGTAACACAAGCAATGATTAACAGACAATTAACTGGAATAACTGGGTCCTGATTTTACTTTCACGAGGAGCTAAATTTATCTTAGAACCTACAAACTATCTAAATGTTTGCATAATTTATTTTTGAATATTAAGGAAATGCAACTCATCTATAACATATAAACAATGAATATATAACTTTTCGTGGTTTGTAAACCCCAATATAGTAACACCAAAAAAGCCCTGGAATTAGCATTTGAACAGAATGTTAGACCTTGAGCTATACCATAAAGTAGACAAGCTTCAATCATGTGGACATTAGCAAGTGCTTATCTTGACATATGTGAGGAGCCATTTTCCCTCTAAGAGGGCTAATGATGCATGGAAGTATTATGTCTCTTTTCAAATTGTTGTTGCTATGCTGACCTCACACAAAGAGAGGCATAAAACACACTCTGATGATCTCTTTTATGGGATCAACTTCACAATGGATAATGAAACTATACAAAGGAAAATGACATGCAAGCTTTGGAGTATATATTGCCCTTCTTCAGGTGATACTAGAACGGGACAGAATAGTGGCTGTATTTTTCAAAGCTTTGCAAAAAGAAGGGAGGGAAAGAAAAAGAAAAAGGAAGAGGAAATAAAGTTTTAAAAGAATATAGCTAAGACAATTTGTATTTCAAATGTTATAATTACTTAGACCACATAACTAAGTTTAATCCAAAAGTATTTATATTGTCATATAATAAGAAGCAGAAATGAGGAGGACAGGCAAACAAATTATGAATACACACTATTATTAATCATATTTATAAATGTCACCCCAACACTCACTCACTGCTCCCTTATCACACAATCTCATGTTGATAAGAAAAGGGTTTTTAGACCAACTATTCTCGACCGGTGTCATATGGCCCCCTAGCACATTTGAACCTTAATGTTAGACTAGACTAGAAACACTTCTTCACACATGTGAGAAGGAAGGCCAGCTTGATCCAGTCCCAGCCCAAGCTGCCATCCTTTCCTGGAAAGAAATGGGAGAGAAGGACTGAACCAGCAAAAGAGGAATCTAAACCCATCAGGAAAGTGACTACACTGGGGAGGGGGGACAAAAGAGAGTGGGATATGGAGAAGTCCAAAGAGGAAAGACCTCAGAAGGGACAGATCTGTTGGGAAAAATAGGGTTAACAAGGCTGGGAAAAGAGGACACTGGGTGGAGGAGGGAAGAGCGGTAAAGGCAGAACACAGGAACTGAGAGATATATAAAGGGGAAAAACCCACCAGAGGAGATGGGGTGGCGGGTGAAGTAGACACTAAGATGGAGAGGAAAGTTCTACTGCCAAGCTAGGAATGGTATTGGATGGTGGAGTTATAAATGGAAGAAGCTGATGATCTCACATGAGGATGCCATATTTGGGGGGGGGGGGGAGAAGCAAGAGGGTGGGGGCAAAATTCAGAGAAAGAGAGAAGTTGGCTAAAGAAAAGGAGAAAGAGAAATGTACCAACCTGTTAGGGACAGTGCCTGGGGTCAGGTGGATCTGTGGGAATTCCCTGAGCCAAGGGTCTGGGACCCACGAGGCGAAGTTGCAGATGGAGACACAATGCCCCTGTAGCGAATTCCATCAAGAGAGGAGATAGAGGATTTCCCCCCTTTTATGGGGTTCAAGACTGTTGGAAAGGCTGTGAGAGACCCCACCTCACAACAAGACTTGAACTCCTTTTGCACAATGTTGTGTGGGGAGAAGTACAGTGGTGCCCCGCATAGCGACGATAATCCGTTCCGGAAAAATCATCGCTATCCGGATTCGTCGCTATGCGAAAAGAAAAAGCCCACAGGAATGCATTAAAACCCATTTAATGCGTTCCTATGGGCAAAAAACTCACCGTTATGTGAAAATCCTCCATACGGCTGCCATTTCCGCTGCCCGGTATGCGAGGAATGGGTGCGAAAACAACGCGGGCGCCATTTTTTCCCCTGCCAGCCATTTTGAAACCGCCGATCAGCTGTTTTTAAAACATCGCTATGTGAAAATCGGTAAGCGAAACAACTTACCAATCATCGCAAAGTGATTTTTTGCCATTAAAAAGATCGCAATGCAATCGTTTTTGCGATCGCAAAAAACAAATCGCTATGCGGATTCATTGTTAAATGGGGCGCTCGTTAAGCGAGACACCACTGTAGTTTGACATTCCAATTAATGCTGAAAGTTTTCTGGAGTTACCTGAAATAAACATTGCTGCTTTAGAGCTATTTGAGTACCTGTAGTTGTCAGTGATTTATTCTAAAGAAGAACCACCTGGTATTCATTCCCCAGAGCAAGGTGAACCCTCTCAACCACATCATCAATAAGGTTCATTATGCAACTTCTCCAATCTTGATTCAGCCTATATTTTTTTCGCATTATATTTATGGCCATGGCCAAAAAAGGTTGAGAATGGCTATTTTCGACTTTACTAGCTCCAGATGGGCTTTTAAATATTTCTTTATTTACTTATAAATAAAGGAGCTTCGTGGCACAATGGTTAAACTGCAGCCGTGCAGCCAAAGCTCTGCTTATGACCGACATTCAATCCAGTTAGCCAGCACAAGATTTATTCATCCCTTCATCCTTCTGAGTTCATTAAAATGAGTACCCAGCTCACTGGATGGACAATATGTAGTCTGCATAATTAATTTATAAATCCATCCATCCATCTATCCATTCCTATGCCCCACAACCAAGTACAAACACTATAGGCCGGGCTTGAAACTGGGGCGGTCCTAATGGCACGTATAGAGCCTCTGTACATTATTGAGACACCCACCCACCCACCCCGCCCTTCCAATCTGCCCTAATGCTGCAGAGTATGTAAGCTGGGAGGGGGGGTAAACTTCATGTCTTCATGAAATAAATATATGCATACAAAAATCATCATCATCTTAGAACTGTAGAACTGGACTTATACTACAAATCCTAATGTACAGAATCCAGTGTATGAACATTTCAGCAGCCTCATACACTCTGTCACCAATTTCAAAGGGCCTTTTGTAGATAAAAGGTATTTGAAAGGGAACTTTGAGATAGAGACAGGTAAAGTGGGATATATTAATAATTCCAGTTTGTAAGTGGAGGTTTAACCAGAGACAGGAACCTTTTACCACCATCAATATTAATACATAATATTAATAAACTGTTTTCACAATAATCTTTTGTATAGCCAAAAAACACCCTTTTTGGGGGGGGGGGTTATCCTGATGGTTGGTTTCAGTACACTTTCTTGAGCGCAGGCCAGTGCTTCAGCACTACAGAGACAAAAGGCAAACAGCTGTGTATTAGCCCACAAATGTTTTTCGTTCTTTAATTACTACAATTACTAGGATGCTTACATAATCAACATCCTGAAAGTGATCATAATGTGATTGTTATCGTCTCTATCCCATTTCATTCTGTTTCCATCCCCACAATCACATACATTGTACATTTAAAACGGTGGCCCAAAGATAGTAGTCTATATCTCTGAAGAAGTGGACTGTATGAAATTTCATGAAAGATGATATGAAAATACATTTGTACTTCATGGTTTTGTTTGTTCTTATTATATGGACATGAAAACACCCTCTCATGGGTAACACGCCTGTGCCACTCAAGATTTTTACAGACAAAATAAAACCCCTGAGTGGCACTTCTGAATATTATTATAGCTTTACAGATCATTCATTCATTCATTCATTCATCCATTCATCCATCCATCCATTCATTCATTCCCTGCCTTTCTCCTTAAGAAGGACTTAAGACTAGTGTCATCCCATGTTCAAACATGGACCTGTTGCTGAGACCCTATTAGGGTAATTCTAGGTTCAAACGTGAAAGCTCAGAAGTGCTAATTCATGCATCCCACAGACCTTAAGAACAAAGCCAAACAGCCCGAAAACCCCAAAACAAGCATCGGATCCTGGCCGTGAAAGCCTTCGAGAATAAATTCCACGGACTGTTCAAATGAGCCAAGAAGAAATGATGTCATGCAAGCTGGCTTCTTTCTCACATTACCCTAAGCACTTCAGGACCTGTCCCTCAGTTCCAGACCTCCCCATGTTCAGCAGGGAGATCTGAACAGTTCTACTCAGGTTCATATATATATAGAAACCTGCTTCAGACCTCACCAACGCCTTGTGTTAGGCAATGAAGATCAAGGCCTTTAGAAGAAAAGGGGATATGTGCACCTGGGCAAACCAGGCCTCCTATAAACACCTTGAGCGAGCCTAGCTTTCTGCTGTTAGTTGGTCAACAAAGCAGTATTTTCTGCAATCTACATTTCAGGATCAAGCTTTCAAATTATACATTCTTCATGTGAATGAGTAGAGAACAGATGCTGATTGCTGACTCTTTTGGCCCTGTGTGATGGCTAAACACTGTCTTCTTGCTAAACTTTACTATACAACTGAATGTGAATATGAATGATCTTTGGATTGTGGGCCCAATAATCCTTTCAGCTTGACTTTCCATGAATGCTCTTCGTACCATTTCATCTTATATTCTGGAACATTTCATGTTTCTCACCTGTCAGTCTGTTAGGCTTCCTTTTATCTTTTAGTCCTAAACTATTCCAGGATACATTTTAAAGGTAGGTCAGAGAGAACTTGCCACTTTCACCTTGCCAGCAAACAAGAATCTGCAATGGGAAGAGTCAATATTTTATGGATAGTGCTGGAGCAAAATTAAAATTCTCTCTCACTGGGCTGTAATTGGCTTCATCTCACAATTCTATGCAAATACTGTATTTCAAAAAACAAGAGTGAATATTTACTTGTGCCCCTAAAGTAAACCAGTAAAATTCCTAATACAGACAGTGAATAGATTTGACTAGAAAATAATTGCTTTTTCTTAATGAATTCATGTTCTTTACTTAAAACATATTGGGAATATTTACTGAAGGCCTCAATAAAAAACAATCCAAACAGAGTACAAATCCTTACATCCCAAAATGCAATATAAATGTCCTTGGGGAGGATATAAGGAGCATAAAGTATAAAGCACATCCCTGTGGAAGGATTGGGGCAATTTTTAAAGGCTGTTTGGCAAAAAAAAATCCTCTCTAGAATAACCAAAGGAATATGAGGGGGAAAGTATGTTGTAATGCATGCAACAAAGAACTATTTTGTCATCACATTTTGGGAGGGGGGGCACATTTCAGTGTAATCTTGCCCTGCAGCCTGAGAGTGATTTAATAATTGTTGCTGCACAATAATACTAAGAAAATCTCCCTTCCAACTTAAAAAAACCCACCACCCTGCCAATGACTAACATAAACATGTTCATTTTGCCAGTTCTTGCTGACAGCTGCAGCACTTGCAAAATATTCTGGCTGTCATATGCAAATTAAATCTTTTCATATCTGAGGAGGGCAAAACAATTTTATTTATTAATTTATTTTGCATCTGATCAAGCGTGCCGGTCTTAGGGCAAGAAGCCAGAGAAATAAGACATTAGGAACCAATGCACCAATAAAGATAAAAATCTTCTCTCCATGCTTTATGCCAGTGCAAGTCCAGATGCTAATCTAGCATTGCCATGGATGTACACAACTACAACAGGCTGGAATTAAACAGAGCACAGCTGTTAATATGGATGAGAACCAAAACAGCATTATCTCATATTTACAGGCATTTTTACCATGCTCACTGCCACTTTTTTCCACAAAACCTCCAGGAAATAAACAAAAAGAGAATCCATTTGCTAATGTTTTGTTTAATAAGTACAATCCGTTGCCAAAATACGTTTGTATTAAATGTACCCTACCAAACCTGATAGATCAGTTAGGTTCAATGTACTCCTTAATACTTTAAGGCAGCCTTTAATTAAACTCAGAAAGGTTGGCAGGGCTAGATGGATTAACTCCACCCCTGCTACTCGTGACCAAGTTAAAAATACATCCCTGTACACGTAGTTCTTTCCCATGCTGTTCAAATGTAAATAACTGGCAAGCTTCTCTAGCAGAAGGTAAACACCATAGCTGCAAGAAGTAGCTAAATTACATGAAGCCTTGGCCCTACTCCTTGTATTCTTTTAACACACAGCGGTGGCATGTAAACTGTCCTATTGGAAGAGCCCACTCTTGATAACTTCCGATGCCACTACATTTTCTGCACCAACCAGCCTAGTGATACAAACCACGATAACACACCTGTTCCTCACAGTGCATTGATGAAAATGTTTAGGTTGAGAAATGAATCACATTATTTCCCCCCCTTTTTTATTTTTCGAAAGCCACCTAGAGTGGTCGCAATGACCACATAGGCGCGGTATAAAATAAATAAATAAATAAATAAAATAAAAGTAAATGCTCTTGAAAACAACTGTTATTTCATCTGACATTGGTTTGTTTGTGCTTTTTTGCTACTAAATAAACCAAAAGTGTGTCCACAAAGCAACTCCCATTATTTTGTCCAAACTGTGTATAATCCCAAACCTTAGAAATTACAAACATTATGGGGAAATGTTAAAATAGTTACACAGATTAGAGGGATCTACCCTGAGAAGGTCTGTTCTCAGACCTAAATTATCCAATTATAATACCTATTCGATGGCTTCTTTTAGCGATAGGAAAGAGAAGTGCTTACAGTGGACCCTCGACTTACAGACGGCTCGACTTACAGACTTTTCGAGTTACAGACTTCTCTGGCTGCAAAATTTAGGTTCGACTTGCAGCCGGAGAATCGACCTACAGACTAGGAAAAAAACCAAAATGGAACAAAAATGGAACAAAAATGGCCGATTACAGGATTAATCGGTTTTCAATGCATTGTAGGTCAATGGAGACTCGATCTACAGACTTTTTGACCTGCAGCCACTGTTCTAATATGGATTAATTCCGTAAGGGTCCACTGTACTTCAAAAAACATGGAATGAGGGAGCAAGCATCAAAGCTTGCCCCAAACGGACAGAACCTGGCCACCAAATCAAAGGCTCATTCCTTTTAAGGATACCTTTCTGCAACCAGAAATGGGTCATTAGAGACAACAGTGTTCTGCCAAGGGAAATGAGGGAAGTGGGATCCTTATTAGAAGGAAAGAGGAGATGAAGAGGAGAGTCTTCTGGATGCATCAGCAGTTGCAAACAAGCATGCCCCTGCTTCAGCTGCCATTTTGGGTTTCCATTCCCTTAAGGCAATTTTTCTCAGCCGTGGGGTTCCAGATGTTCTTAGACTACAACTCCCAGAAATCCTGCCTAGCACAGCTAGAAGGGAAGGCTTCTGGGAGTTTTAGTCTAAGAAATCTGGGGACCCACGGTCAGGAACCAATGCCTTTAAGGGACAGCTCTCCCTCCCCCTTTGCAAAGCTTAGAAAAGTTACTTTTTTGGACTATAACTTGCAGAACCCTGAAGAAAGATGACCAATGGAAATGAAGGCTGGATGAAATACTGTAGAACAAGGAAGTTTCTCCAAGCTCTGCTCCTTGGCTACAGCTCAGTTCTGGTGGCAACAAAATAATGTTTGTTCTGGTTTTTTCGGGCTCTTTGGCTGTGTTCTGAAGGTTGTTTTTCCTGACGTTTCGCCAGTCTTTGTGGCCGGCATCTTCAGAGGACAGCACTCTATCCTCTGAAGATGCCGGCCACAGAGATTGGAGAAACGTCAGGAAAAACAACCTTCAGAACACGGCCAAAGAGCCCGAAAAACCCAGAACAACCATTAGATCCCGGCCGTGAAAGCCTTCGCGAATATATTAAAATAATGTTTGTTTGTTTTGGAGGGAGGTCATTCTCACATTGACACCTGATGCTTCCGAGAGAGGGAGAATCCACAAAACATCCGTTTCAATACTTAAGGCACAGAGATGCTGTTATGCATGATTTACTTACTATGCATGATTTAAATTTACCTCACCATCCATGCTGTTGGACCAAATAAAAGGACAACCTCTTAACAAGGCACCCTCCTTTCTTCCCACATTCCTTGCTGTGTTCCCTCAAAATGGATTATTAGGCAGGCGGGCAGGTGAAAAGAATGGAGCTCTTAATGTTTCATGTTGACACCACAATTCCTGCTGGTGAAACTAACATAAAAACAAATATATTTTATACTTCACCACAGGGGGATAGTGGTGGCGAGAGCATTATTTATCATAAAACTAAGGAAGTATGAAAAACATGTTTCTAGATTTGTTACATCCCACTTCCTTAAATCAGGTGCTCCTGATTTACATATTAGTCAAATTCCTTGCTAATAATGCAGACGGTGGTCATTAATTTTGGCTCTCCTACCCCCTCGCCTTTTAACCAATTGCCTTGCATATGCTTCTGGCTCATATTATCTAGGCTGGTAGAAATACATCTTCCTGTAGTGAAAAAATGGCCTACCTCATAAATGCTCCTTACCTTTCTGGTTTATTTATTTATTTGTTTGTTTATTATATTTATATACCGCCCATCTAGAACATGTCTGCTCTGGGCGGGTTTACATATAATACAAAAATTAACTAAGATAAAATCCAGATTAGTCCAAGATGGGAAAGGAAAAAAGAAGAAAAAGAAGATGGAGAGAGGGAAAAAAAGAAAAGGGGAGATAGGCTATATGGCTATAGGGAAGGCCTGCGTATAGCCAGGTCTTCAATCTATTCTTGTAGGCCCTCAGTGAGGGAGCCAGGCAGATCTCAGCAGGTAAGTTGTTCCATGGGCGAGGGGCCACTGCCGAGAAGGCCCGGTTTCTAGTTTTTTCCCACCGGGCCTCTCTTGTTGTTAGGCCCCTCAGCCGCCCAGCCTGACTGGAGCGGGTGATACGGGTAGAACTGGGCAAAAGAAGGCGCTCTGTCAGGTATCGAGGTCTTAAACCGTTAAGGGCTTTATATGTAATGGTTAGCACCTTGAAATCAAAGCGGAAGCGGATAGGTAGCCAGTGTAAGGTGGCCACGGAGGGAGAAATATGGTGAAATCTTTTCACTCCTGTTAATAGCCTGGCTACCGTGTCCTGGACCATCTGAAGCTTCTGCATCAGTCTCAAAGGAAGCCCCACTTAGAGAGTGTTACAGTAGTCTATTCTAGTTCTTATTTGTAACTGAAATTACAAATTCTACTTCAGAGTACCGCAGAAACAGGCAAATTTCGAAGTCAGAGGGGGATTTCTACCCTTGGGCTACTATGAGCTGCATGAGGCCTGGAAACGGGGGGGGGGGGGGGAATTCCAGAAACAATCCTGTGGAGCTTACAGAGGCTTTCCATACCATTTTATGTTAAAAATGCCATTCTTCTGCTCTTCTGGGACAAGGGGAAAATATTTTTTTTGTACACAATTTATTTATTTTTTGGCCAGAGAGTCATGAGGTCATCTAGCTACCTTGGGTCCTTTTAAGAAGACAGACAAGGTTAAAATATTTTAAATAGAATACATAAATAAAACAGAGACCTCAAGAAAAGGCTGAGGGGGTTCATGTAGACTGTAGACCACATGCTGCCCACCCCTAGATTATCAGAAGGGTTCACATAGCTTTTTGTTGTTGTTGTTGTTTAAAAATATTTAGAAGGCTTAGAGACATAGCGATTGGCAAAACAGTGATTCCTATGGGGGAATTTTGCTGGACAATGTTTGGTCCCTGCTTCGCAACCAATTTTCGCTAGACAACGATTTTGACAGCTCCCTCCGCGTTCGCAAAACGGGTGTTTTGGGGATCTAAGCTTCGCAAGACAGCTATTTAAACAGATGATTGGCGGTTTGCAAAGCGGCTTTCCTATGGCCGATCTTCGCTAGACAACGACGATTCTTCCCCATTGGAACGCATTAAACAGGTTTCAATGCATTCCAATAGGGAAATGCTTTTTGCTAGACAATGATTTCGCTAAACAGCGATTTCAGTGGAACGGATTATCATCGTCCAGCGAGGCAACACTGTATTTGCATCTAGATTTTGAGTTTGTTTTCAAACTAATGCCATCAGATGGCACAACTGAGCATTTCTACATCTGTGGAAAGAACGGTAAATCTCAACTAGGAGTGGGCAACTTCAGCCCTCCAGATATTTGGGGCCTATAAATCTAATAACAACCCTAATAACAACCAATGATGGGGATTATGACAGATGCAGACCAATATGAACTGGAAGGCCCACGCCTGCCCTAGATAGTTCCCCACTCAAGAGAGTTATTCCTGATCACGATGTCACTCTGCATAACCAGCTTGCACAAAATCTTCTCTTGTTTTTCAATGACATGAAATAATTGTTCCGAACCAGATATATTTAGCTTGGAGGAAAACACCCACACAATTCCTCCCCCTTTCTCTGCCTCTCTCAGAAGATTTTTTTAAAAAAAAAATACTGACTAGCTTGGAAGACATCGTCATTATTGCTATAATTATAGTGCACCAAACACATAAATCTTTCAAGCAGAGATAAAAAGGCTTGTCCTTTTCCCTCTCTCCTTATACTTTTAAAATCACAACAGCTTGATGCTGTCAGATGCCAAGTAGCAACTTCTTACATGTTACGCTACTTACTTTGGTGGCAACAGAAAGCATCTCCTGACTGAAAGTGGAAATAGGTATAATCCTACCTTTGAGCTACACTGGTTATATGATGTGTTGGTAGCCCCGCTACACAGATGAAGCTTGAGACAAGATTGTCAATGCAACAGACAAGCTGGCAGATCTCTCCTGAGAGGCCAACACATCTCTTTTCAACAGATCAGGACAGTGATGAAAACAACATACCATATTTTTCCGTGTATAAGATCCCCTCATGTATAAGATGTCCCCCACTTTTCTAACCCAAAAGTAAAAAATCTAAGTGGGAATTAGCAAGTGTAGGGGGAAAGGGATCAAAGCCCTGCAGGATCACTTTGATCCCTGCTTTCTCCTCCATTTGTTTTTGTTCTCTCCTCAGCTTACTACCATGTATAAGACAACCCTCAAATTTTTTTTCTAAATATTTTAGACAAAAGTATAGTCTTATACACGGAAAAATATGGAAATAATAAGATATAGTGGCAACACTATTTCCCTTCTGCATACAATTTCTCTGATTCCCACCCACTGTTTGTGCTGCTTGGGACACATGCAACACATCTGCCTGTCCATCTCACATATTCCTGAAAACTAAGCTATCTTTCTCTTTTGATTCCTCTTTCTTTCCCTCCAACAGATGAACAAGTTATTCCCAAAGCGTTACCCAAGACGTGTTTTCTTGTCTCCCAGTGGTCCCCAACCTTGGGCCTCCAGATGTTCTTGGACTACAACTCCCAGAAGCCTTCACCACCATCTCCGCTGGCCAGGATTTCTGGGAGTTGAAGTCCAAAAACATCTGCAGGCCCAAGGTTGGGGCCACTGTCCTATTCCATAACATATTAATTTCTTTTTCAGTTTGTCACAAGGGTTTTTCAATGGGTTAATAAACTAGCTGAATTCATTTTGTGAACCCATTAATAACAGTATTCATTATCTTCAACAGAATGCAATAATTTGGCTTTGTTTTTAAAATGTTAATGGAATGTTTTTGAAAGCTGGGTTCAAATTGGTACTCATGCATGAAACCTATTGGGCAATCGTAGACCTCTTAGCTTGCGGGACCTCAAGAGATGGGAGAGGATAAAAATGAGGTGGAGACAGGATGGATAAAAATTGATTTTTAAAAAAAACTATTTAAATTACAATTTAAATCGAAAACTCTAAGCATCTTCCAACCAGCACATCCATTGATCATGGTGACTGGAAATGCTGGTAGTTTTTAAATTTAAATTAAAACTATTTTAATTTTAATTTTTTAAATTTAAACTGTCAAAAAAATCCAGTTTTTAAAAATTTAAATTGTGATTGAAATCGATTTGATTTAAATCAAATCCATCCTGGATGCAGACCAATCAACCTCACCTTGAGTTCCCTGAAGGAAAGACAGCATCAAAATATAACCCATAAACATTTCTAGAAATGTGCTACTTCTTCTATTACAAGAGTGCTGTTATTGAGGAATGTGTACCTACTAGTTCAGGGATGAGAAACCTACAGTTTTCCAGATGTTGCTGAATTACTATTTGCCATCAAGACTTGCAATACTGGCCAAAGTGAATGGGAATTGATGTACAAGAACATCTGGAAGATCCCCAGCCTTGTAGTAGCTGCTTCAGGCATCCATAAATGGAGAGTAGCAGTTCCACTTAACACAGTCAGCAAAGTCCCAGAACAGATGTGAAATGTCTATCTGGACCCTGTTCTTCCCACAGGCAGCTCTGAGACAGTACAGTTTCTCAGTTACACGGGTTCCCTAAGTGAAAGCTGCAGTGGCATGCAACTAGAATGAAAGACACCCATGACCACAAGCCCTCAGTGCATTGTTTGGATCCACAGCTGTCTCTTTTTTTTCCGCCACAGCTTGAACATCACAGTAACAGGAAGGAGGAGATTCTGAGAAGAGCATTAAAAATTCATGTGAAGCAATTTCTACCAGGAGCAGCTCTCTCATCAGCTAACTGTCTTAATGACCCAGTTGCTGACCACCATGCATAAGTGTCTGTTTAATGGAGAGCACATTAGTGTTTAAATTGTATTTTGTAGAAAACACCAGGCCAGCCACTCACTCAATGAGACATCACTGTGATTTTGAGAAGCATCTGTCGGATGTATGTTTTCCCCCCTCTTCTGTAGGATGTATGTATTTTTCCCCTTTTATTCCTTTATAATAAGTTTGTTTATGGAATGACCTTTCAGAAGAACAAGGATATGCAACCAGCCAAGTATCATTATTGACACTGATTGGCATCAGGGTTTCAGGCAGGATTCTCCCCTAGACTTAACTGGAGCCAAATCGAATCTGGAACCATTGTATGTCTTCTACAGCCCTTCACAACATTGCAGACATCATAATGAGGTCGTATGTATTACAGAAAAGCAACATAACAGCCATCTGTCTTCTTCTAAGGGCAAAAAAAGAAGGAAATCAGAATCCCTCAGTGAGTGCTTTATAATTTTCTAAAGCAGAAACCCTCTAGTTCTAATGCCCTCCCTTACAAGTATGGTACAGCAAATTTGCAAAAGTATGTCACCAAAATGGCGAAATCAGAACTGGGATGGATTAAATAGATGCCAACGTTTACATCTGCTTTTTTTAAAAGGCCAGCCTGATTCTTTATCCCCATAAGAGATGTTCATGGGCTAAAAACAAGAGTCTTGCAACCTCTCTGTCCTTTCCTTACTTCCTTGTTGGAGCAGAATCAATGAGTGATGTGAGCGTGTGGTGTTTCTTGGTTGAAGTATGCATTAATTATAACTTGAGCTGTGAATCAGTACTTTCTCCTCGATCAGCAAGCCGATAAGGAGTCTACTAATAGCATGTTTCAAGCTCAACAAAATGTCGCTTTTGCAGTTGCATTCGTGAACAACAACACCACAGACAGAGGCTATGTTGATCCCAGAGCTAAAAACAAAGGAATTAATCATGTTTACCTCAAATAACTGCCTCCTCCAAGCTCTTTCCCCCATTGCCTAGGCCTTTACTTTTATATCTAACCGTTGCCTGTTTTGCAGGTTATACAATCAAGGAAGCTTAACCCTTTATACAGCCCACTGCCAATTCTCAAACAACAGCACCTGCTACTTCTGAAATATTCATAAGTTAAAATGACGAACTGCTTGCGGGGGCAGGATTGCAGCCTCTTCTGCCGCAGGAAGCCTGGCAATCTCTTTAGGTGGGATCTGTGTCATGCTCATATCTTTTGGGACGACAGAGTTTTAGCCAGAGCTTCAGTTCTTTTTGCAGAATACAACTCCAAGCATCTTCCAGCCAGCACGTCCATGGATCACGGTGACTGGAAATTCTGGTAGTTGTAACGAGCCAAATTAACGAACAAACCCTCTGTTTTAAGCACTGGTCTTCTTTACACAACAACCTTGTGATTTCTGTCGCCTCTCGCTTAAGACACTTTGTTCCCACTCTCCCCAGCATTTGAGATTGTATCTTTAACCTAACCTATTAAAAACAATCTGTAAAATAGTGATCCAGAAAAGGAAGAAAGCAAACTAAAAATCAGCAAATCTAGCCAATAATATAATAGCAGAAGAAACAGTACATATGAGAAGCTGTCACTTTTCACCATTGTTTTCTCAGCCAGACTGTAAGAGAAGGCTATAGGTTTTTTTTTGTTTTTTGTTTGTTTGTGGGGTTTTTTCGGAAAGGTTTTATAGCGAAAATGTGGAGCCACCTGGAATACCTGACTACAGAGCCTGTCAAGAGTTTGATTTGCCACTGTGCCTCTCAGGAGAACAGCAACCCATGTAGCCTTGGGTAGCCCCAGAGCACTAGTCTCCAAGCACCACCAGAAGTGGGGAATGGTAATTTCTGAGTACTTTGTACCTAAGAAACCCTGGGAAGGCTCACAAGAAGTTGGAATTGACTTCATGGCACATCATTGTTATCAACTAACACAGATTAATTCCATAGTCCTTGGGGTATTGTGGGAAATGTTCTCCTTCTTCCAGCTTCAGTTCCATTCTCTAAGAGCAAACATTCTGAAGAAACCCCTCCTTGGAGAGCTTAGCCACCAACAAGATTTTCTCTTGACAGCAACTGAGACAAAATTTAGAAAAGTGGAATGTTAAAACCAATATGCATGTGGCAACAAGGCATCAAGAGCCAGTCACCCTTAGCACCGAATTTGGAAACATTTTCTTTTTGGAATGTAACTCCCAGAATGTTCCAACTAGCATGGGACAGCTGGCTGGGTTGTTCTGGGAGTTTTTTTTAAGTAACATTTCCAAGCTTTGCTTTAGCTATAGAATCTTATAGGACTCAACCAACCTACGAGCAGATGCTTTAAGACAGTGTGTGATGGGTATCTGCTACACACACACACCATTTAGACCTTGCATTTACTGTGGCCTTGTGGTAGATTCTGTTCAGTACTTAGATTATGCAACTTAAAGTACTAAGGAGAGTAACAGTAAAGAAGACTCCTGGAGCTGTCAAACAAACCTGGAAGGAAGGAAGGAAGAGCAACCCTCCATCAAAGAATGGCAACTTCGTACACACTTCAAACTGATTTTTTTTTAAAAAAAAATGGTACACAGACTCCATTCTGGGATGGGAGTCTAATTTTTCAAGGCAAATTAGACATACAAGGATTCACATTAATTACACCAATGGGTTCTGGGCAACCATCCACAAAAGCAGGTGCAGAAGATACAAGTTTACTGCTGCTGTAATGGTTAGAGAACATCATAGTTATGTTTGGTTCCAAGTGATACAAAGCGTTCAAAATTTGATATATCACACCGTAGCAAGATGCGCTAGAAGCCTATTAACATCCACTTCTCTTCAGAATTGTATTGCGCAACACTCACGGCTTGTTCAATTTTTCATAATTTCTTACATCAATTGTGAGCAATTCACTGCATGCTTAAAATGTACCAAACATTATCAATGTAACTCTATCTCCCTAAGTAGACAAAAACAAAAAGTAGCAGTCCTCATTTGTTTCAAAGCTGGTAGTTTACCTTAAAATGGAAGTATAAATTGTTTATAATCTTGTCTTTTCATGAGAAAACCCAAAGTAAATACCTCAACAGTTGCAACAGAAACAGAGTGCAGTATAACTGTCAATATCAGATACAAGCAAATAAATTTATAAGAGAGCCAAACAAGAATAAAATCATGTCCTCCAAAAAGCATGTCTGAATAAGGACATTTTGTTATTCCTTCTGTATGATTGCTCCACTAAGTTATTCTGAAAGTGTAGAAGATGCTCTTTTCCATGCATTAATGACTGTTAATGTCAAAAGAAAATATTAACATGTAGAAGAGTATATCAAGTAGGAGAATGGACCCAGGTCATACAGAGCTTTGCAGCAGTCTTATGAAAAACTATTTGTCTTATATGTCAGTTACAACTTTGCCTCCAGGTCAGAAGACAGGCAATGACCTCTAGATCAGTGGTCCCCACACTTTAAGATAATTATAATTCAATTGCCTAAATATGGATGCCTAATACGCAACTTACACATATCAACAGTAGTACTGCTTTCACAGCACTATGCTTCAAGTTTTTGGAACCATTTATATAGCGAGCACTGAAATAAAGGAGCCAACAAAATGTAAGGACAAGAGTGACATATGTGGAACAGGAACTTGGAATTCCTGATGAGGCACAAAGCTTGATTCAAGCACTATCTCAGTCAAACCTGCATATCAGGGTTGTTGTCAGACTAATAATAAAAAATAATAATAATAAACGTCAGCAAACATGCACGGAGCATGGAACAAATTATTAATACTATTATGATTTTGTTTCACGGGGAGGGGTACGGAAGTATCACTTAAGACATCAAGAAGCCCCACACTTTACACATCGGCTGAAATCCTGTTGCCCAATATAGTAAGATGCAACTAGAATAGGCCCACTGAATCAATGGAAGTTACACAAGAATTAAAATCCCCACAAATTCTATGGGCCTTCTCCTGTGGTAGATTAAGCAACAGGATTTCAGCCACTGCCATCTGATTCACTGAGAGGAAATGTAAAGGAAAAATACCAGCAATAAAAGGGGTAAAACTGTATATGTGCTTTCTTTCAGAATGTGGATTAAATATTTTATTGTAACTAGAAAATATTCTAGTTTAACTTTCTCTGCCCCCTTTACTTTCCATATCTCAATAAGTTCATGACCACCTGCCTACCACTCACTGCTGCTTCCAATTAATGTTTATTACCAAACAGTTAAAGTAAGGACAGAAACTGCTACTCATTTCCCTCCCCCACCCAATAATTACATCCTCCCACTCAAGCACAAGTATAATTGTCTGTCAATTAAGACAATACACTATACATCTGATGAAAGCGGCCACTGGCCATGCAACCTGGGAGATTCTAGGATTTTTGGTCCAACCATGGCAACGTTTCCACACTCTGAAAAAAAATCACAAGATATGGTGCTTTTCCAGCAAGGGAAAGTTCTCACCTGGTGAATCTCTGCCTTTCACACAGCTGTCCGTGCCACGGAATTTCTGCCCTAAAAAGAAATGAGGCACCCTTGGCAGCAAATGCATCTAGAATAATCTGTTTTCCTACTCTTCATGTAGCCCTGTATTCCAATAATGATCTTTTGCCATGGCCAAGAAGCACAGGGTATTGTGTTATGGAACATTCTACAGCAGTAGATTTGGTGAGGTAAACATAAACCTCTTTGAAACATAATAAATACCAGATAAATAATGTTCGCACATGATGGTTATCTTTATTTTTGTTGACTGAATGCCACCAATATGACCGGAGTTGTACTAACAAAAATAAATAAATAAATAAAAGGATGGTCTTGCTCCAGGGAATTTACAGTCTGGTCAATTGAAAAGGTCTGTAAAATGGTTTCAAGCGACATCAGACTAGCTCAAGAGAACAGCTACATGCTCTGAATTTAGTTCATGTGTCTGAATTTAGTACACTGTTGTTTTAAAGGAAGCAAAAAATGATATTCTATCATACTCAAGTATGATAATCACATTATTTAATTATCCTATTTCATGCACAGGGAGAATTACAGTAAATGGGCCAGAACAATGCCTACACTTTTAATACATGCCAAAACCAGCAGAATGGGCCAGCATCAATGAAATATAGAAGTTGGGAAGATGATAGGAAAAGCAGATTCCAGATGAATCAGCTCAAATTTTGGAGGCTGGCCATACTATACTAGCATGCCTTAAAGATCAATACCTAATTATAGCTCATTAAAAGAGAGTCACATTTTGCCTAGAAGCAAATTGGACGTTTTTCTTGAATTAAATGTGCATAATATAGCTCCATGTATTTAAAAAAATAATTATGGGAAGAAAAGAGAGATAGCTTTAAACAACTAATTAACTAGGTACACTATTAATATAACAGATGAAGCAACAATATTGGCAAGCCAAATCTGCAAGGCCTGGGGCTCTGCACATGAATGTACCCCAGCCATGATGCATCTTTGTCATCCCCTTATAGCTATTCAACTTATGAACACCACATATTTTTAAATCATACTTCTAGCCTTATAAATACCATCAGTTTTCTAAATTCCACTGGTACTAAAGGAAGTGTTGATTTGTGAGATTACACAGGAGATGAAGAACCTCTTCATAAACAGACCTAGTGTTATAGGACTTCTTGTCCATGCTTTCCTTTTTACATAGTTGACATATGCTGGGTGAATGGATGTAGTCAATCAACATGAAAGAGGACCATCTTACTGGTCTATTCCAGTTGATCACCAGACTGACACTCAGGACAGTCCCACTCAAGTGAAAATAATGTTATGTGATTTATTTATTTAATTTACTTATATGCCTTCCAAACTACCCAAAGGTCTCTGGGCGGCTTACAACAATGTGAATACAGTGGTGCCTCGCATTGCGATGTTAATTCGTTCTGCAAAAATTGCTGCCGAACGAAAACGTCACTCTGCGATATTAAAAAGCCCGTAGAAACGCACTGAAACCCCTTCAATGCGTTCCTATGGGCTGGAAACTCACCGTTCAGTGAAGATCCTCCATAGCGAGGCCATTTCTGGTGCCTCTTAAGCAAGGAAAAACAGTGGCCGGCCATTTTGTTTACCCGGTGGCCATTTTGAAACCGCCAAGCAGCTGTGTGAAAATGGTCACTTTGCGATGATAGGTTCCCCAAGCAGGGAAGCTATCATTGCAAAGCAAAATTCCCCCATAGGGAACATCACAAAGCGATTGCTTTTGCGATTGCAAAAAATGCATCGCAAAGCAATTTCATAAAACGGAGCGATCACTATGCGAGGCATCACTGTACAACAAGATAAAACAATTAAAATACAATTAAAAATGCAGTGCTCTAAAATTGCCATCAGGACCCACACTTGATATTATTTCAATTAAAAACCTCATGGAACAGGAAGGTTTTGGCCTGGTGCCGAAATGTCATCAACATTGGTGCCAATGAATCTTCCTCAGGATGGCGTTCCATAGTCTGGGGGCAGCTGCAAAAAGGCCCTTTGTCTACAAGCCATCCCTCTTACCTCCTTGAGGGATGGCTCTTTCAGGAGGCCCCCCTGGCTAGATCTTAATTGCCGGGTAGGTTCATATGGAAGGAGACGGTCCTTCAGATATCCAGGGCCCAAGCCGTTTACAGCTTTATACCTCAAAATCAGCCCCCATTTTGCTCCAAACCTAATCATAAATTATGATTGGTGAAAAGCACAATATATCTTATATTCTAAACACTTCAGATTTGAAAAAGGCATATTAAGGTACAAATTGACAAATCAAGATCAACGGTCAATAAGTAGCCCCTTATTGCAACATAAAGGATACATTTTACAGTGTAAAAGCAACAGGGCAGCAAAATATACAGCTGGCTGGTAGCAGAGACAAACAGCTTCCATGTTGCCTCTCAAAGAATGAGATATCATTGAGGGCATCTTTTCAAGTGAAACTAATCTATGCACCACAGCTCAGAGGAAAGAATGTACATGCACACAAAGAGAGTGGTGTGAACTGAATGTATAGTGAATAATACTTTGATAACAGCTGAATAAAACATCTACATTCCTGCTGTGGATTTCATGACTGACCTGTAGATCCCTGGAAACATCTGGCTACTCATTGCTATTAAGAGAATGCTGGACAAGGTGGACTTCTTATCTGATCAATGAGGACTTTTCTTATGTTTTTTGGGAAAGTGTCATTTCGCACCTGTGGCAACCCCAGACCTACTGGAGTATCCCACCCTGTAATTATGCTGCCACCAACCATTCGCTCTACCAAGTCACCCAGACCAGGAATGGATTTTAATAAACAAAAGAACAAGGTTTATTGAAACAACAAACAGGGTAAATAAAAGGATCAGGTAAATAGGATACTGGAACTTGGTGTAGTCCCAATCATACACATACAACAGATTGGTTCCCACGGAACACTTTAAGGTACCGCACAGACCCTGAACCTATCAGTTCTGGCTACCTAGATAGAAACCTGAACCTATCAGGTATGTACTATCTGACGAACAGTTGTACCCAGTCTGACACACAGACTCCCACTCTACTTCTCCACACCAGCTCTAAATATATATACAGTACAGCTCCTCCCCCCTGATGTCCCGCCTTCTACTCCCCATAGGATGGAACTTTCCCTCCAAACCCATGACAGACAGGTACCATCAGTGCTGTATGTGACAGCACCTAATCCAGAAGTTGCTGGACTATAATTCTCATCAACTTGTTCAGCTGGGGGAATGGGCAAAACAACGTTCGTGGGGGAATGGGCAAAACATGGCTAGAGGAAAAACTGGAATGAACTCACAGGGGAAACGCCCAATAAAGAAAGATGATTGAAAGGAATTTGAAGTAATAGATTGCTCTAGTATCCAAAACAGGTCTAGCCAACAAGGCGGAAAAAAGGAAGTGAGGGGATCAGTGGTGGGTGGAGCATGCACTCCACATCCCAGTAATCATGTGTCTTTAAGCTCTAGAACCTTCCGAGAGGTTCAGCGCAGGCGCAGAACAATCCAATTGTGTGCATTCACAAATACCACAAAGAAGAACACAAATCTATTCAAGTTGAAATCTCTGGGAGCTCTGCCTCCTATGACTTTTTTAAGTGGACATGCCAGGAAATAAATGTGAGATTTTAACCATGTGCTCTGTTGCTGAGGAATGGATAATCTCTCGCAGAATGAGACTGTGGCCAAGATCCTTCAGAACATACACCCACAATCTGTGGAACACCATCTGGCAGTAGAGATTTCCCATCCCCCTCCCTTTGGACGCTACACATGAAAGCACCAAACTCCTTGATAAATTCTGAAAATTCAGAATTCCACAGAACAAGAGAAGGAGTGAGCACACACCAAGAACATATCTTTGTGGGTGGTTTTTTTTTCAAGCAGTCATGTCATATCTTGAAATTGCTTTTAACACACACTGTGCTCTGTGTGTTTTCATGAATTGGCTGTAGTTTTACAGACAATCTCTGGAAAGGAAGAAGTACTGGAAGTGTCTTTTAGTCTTCAATGAAGATATTTTCTTGGACCAACTTTTGAAGGCAACGTTCTACAACCTGGCATCTTCTACATATGCTAGACTACAACTGTAACCATTCTCAACCAGCATGAGGAGGGATGTCCAAGGTTCCAAATCTGGAGGGTGTTTTCGGTTAGGAAAAAACTGAGCTACTGGAAATATAAATAGAAGAATAGCTCCATCTTTTTGAAATTGTGAATTATATGCATTAAAAAGGACAACAAATATTCCATGTAAGTGAGCAAAAATGCAGTCAATTTATGTCCATTTCCATCTTCCTCATGAGTGTGATGAATCTCTTGACTAAGACCAGCCATGCTGCAGAGAAGGGGCTTAAATCTCCAAACTGGGCATAAAATTTTAAGGATTTCAATCGGAATTGAAAAAGAGCCATTGCACCACCTTGTCTAAAGCTTCCCCTGAAATTAGATATTCTGTCCCACAAAGCACTCTCAACAGACAGCCGGCCAACCTTTTCTTGGAAAGCTCAAAGGAAAATGATTCAAATAACCCTGCTAAGCTGATTTTCCAGCACTGAACTTCTTCAGCAACTAAACCATTTTCCCAAACATTTAAGCTAAACCTACCTACCAATGACTGGAATTCTGCAAAGTGAAATTCCTGCTTCCAGCATCCTCATGATTTTTTTCAAGTAACTGAAGAAGTAGACTCTTTAATGATATAGTCATAAGAAAGCTTATGCCTCAATAAATGTTCTAGACTTCAAGAAGCCATAGGGTTTCTTGATATTTTTGTTATAATATGCCATATTGTCAAATATGAAAAAGTTCTTTCAGCCTAAGCTGCTTTTCTCTACTGAAGAATGCAAGAAAGAGTCCCTATTCCTCAGTATTGTAAGAATAAATACTAGGGAGAAAAAAAATGCTTTTCTGGACCATGCTGGCTTAATCAGGGATTGTCGGAGCGGTAGTTTTTGCTTTTTTAAACCACTTTCCCATGTTCTGGAAATATACCTAACTTTTGATCCTTCTATCCTGTCAGCACTAACGCCAGCATTTGTGAACTACAGGATCAACAGGACTGTCCTTCTGGAACTTATGTTCTCACACCATGTCAACCCGATGGAACAACTGTCAATGTATGACACTCCTACTCTTCTCTGCTATAGGTTACATATTCCCCGTTCCATCAGTTTCTGTTCCATAAATCTTTTCCCAGACTCCAAAAGTTTCCATGATCTTCATATGATATTTTTTCCAACTTGACAACATTCCTCGACGCTCCTACTCAAAAATTAAAATTAGGTCTTAACAGCTTCAATTAAGAATGGGTAGGCCTATTATTTCTCAGAAACATACTCTCCTTGATGCACTCTAAAACCATATTTGCTTCTTCTTCTTTTTCAGCCAGATCATTAAAAATTACCTTCTCTTACATCTCAGAGCAGATAGGGAAGAATACAGATACTGCGTACAACAAATGTGAGGCAATGAATCTTCACCAAAATCAACAAGGTCTAACATGCTACAATTTGCTCTTCAAATGAAGATGGTGTTAGGATTTGGTTTGTTGACAGAGTTTGGTGTGAGGAAAAATTGAGTGTGGCCTTAATAAAAAATAATAATAAACTTCCTTTCATGATGCAGCAGATACAAATGGTTCTGGCAGAAAACTACATAGCAGACTGAACTACAGTCTCCCTAGTAGATCACCCCTTGCTTGCTAGTTTACCTCAACTGGCACTTATTTCTTTCAATGCATTCAGCCAGAGACTCTGGTATGAATAAGAATAAAGGACTTCATTTTACTAATGTTACAGTACGGAGCTTAACTGTTTAATTTACTTCACTATTAACGACTGAATACAAACTATTCACTTCTGATTCCATAACCCACACACTGTCAGAATACTAACTGAACCCTAATTGCAAAAAAAAATATAAAAAAAAAATAAAAAAAAAGAAGTGGGAAAAAGAATCCTGAGGTAAAGAGGGAATGATTTGATGTCATTGAGTTGATTGATATTCACTGGCGCACTCTCCCAGCCAAAATCTCTTATATGTGTTGTATCCATTTTAAAATAATTTCCTCCTTGACCTTTCAGAGCGGGATATTAAAGTCACTGTTTATATGTACATATGTGAAATGGGCACTTTGGGGGAGAAAGATGTCTCTACTTTCTCAGAAGGGATGAATTTACCCTATTAAAATGCCTTTTTCCTGCAAACAAGGCAGGGGCTGTTGCAGGTTACTTGGCTATTATAAAGGGGGGGCATGACTTGAAAAAGTTTGAGAACCACTGTTTTAAAGACATCATATGAGGGTGCAATATATCCAACAGATGGTTCCAGTTAACCTTGTAAGATGTCACCACTTCTACAGAATTTCCACAGGAGGTACACGAAATACAAGTGTTAGCAAATATAAAGCTCACATTCACAAATTACTGTACAGCATGTATAAAGACTGTCCCTACTTGACTGAAGCTGTCCCTAATTGCCTTCTTTTTCCTTCAGCAAGTAAGCTTTCAGGGAGCACATCCAAGCCCACAGATTGCTAGAACTTGCTTTATGAAAGAGGAATGCCAGTGTGAAATTATCTTGTTTTTTTCCCCCCTTTTGCAACCCAGGGAACTGTGCTAGTTGTGACTCACAGTGCAGATTTGGAAGAGGCAGCAGGTGTTCAGCATGCATAAAAGGGAAAAACGTAGGAGTTGGTCCAATATGCTTCAATGCTTAGGAGCTGGAGCAGCTATGCTGATTGATACACATGCGGCACCACTACCAGACGCAGAGGGCTTATTACAAGTTGACCACAGAAATCTTCTCAAGAACAGGCTTTGCTGTTTTTACTGCATTGTGGGGAACAGCAACATTGTTGGTACTTATCACCCCAAACACAGGATAACCTAAGTCCAGAACATCCACTTCTGATTGTCTTTGTGCTATGTTGTTTTCTCTGCTTTCTTCCACAAATCAGATCATCACTGACATCCCATGTTGCTTGTGAACAGGAAACCCCACCTCACACATTTTAATACAGTGGTGCCTCGCAAGACGAATTTAATTCGTTCCATGAGTAATGTCTTGTGAAAAATTCGTCTTGTGAAACGCGTTTTCCCATTAATGCATTCCTACGGGCAAAAAAAAAGTCAGAATAAAGTCAAATTTGGTTTACAAAGGGTTTATTAAGTGCTCTTTAAAGCCATACATATTGTGCAGCTGATTTTAAAAAATTTCAATCAAAAAACTTTAACTTTTTAAATGTCATAGAAAAACGTTTAAAAATCAGCAAACATGGGGCAGGAACAAAAAATGGAAAACATTCTTCTTGCGAAGCACAGCCATAGGAACATTTGTCTTACGAGTTTTTTTGTTTGGTTGGTTTTTTGGTCCTGCGAGGCATTTGTCTTGCGAGGCACCACTGTAGTGGTTTACAGTATGGGACTTTTTAAAAAAAAAAACAGGATTAAGCACCTTCTCTCTGCTTAAAAATCAAGAGCCTCCAATCCTTGGTACTGCAAAAATGGTGGGAAAAGTGATCATTCTTGCCTTTGCTCTCAGAGTCTTGAACAAACACAATGTCTGATCCCTTGGGTTAGGACTAACAAAGAGATATGGACCCAGATTTCTTCACCTTAGAAACCTGAGTCTAAATTTATTTGTTAATCATCATGTGACATCAAGTAATTCTGATTTATGATTACTCTTTTCAGAGTTTTCTAGGTACAGATTACAGTACTCAGAAGTGGTTTACTATTCCTTTCAGGGGGCAGGTTGCCCAAGACCACACAGACTAGGTCTTTGGGGATGCACAGTGGGGAATCAAACTTCCAATCTCTGGATCCGCAGCCAGATACCCAAATCACAAAGCTATCCGTGTTAGTCCAAACCAAAGTAGATTACTGAATTAATGAATTGCTTAATTGTAAGCCAAGCGTTTTTATTAGACCTTGGGAACTACATATAGTACAGAATGCAACGGCTAGAAGAACTGCAGAAATCAGGCGTTTGGACTGCAATATACCAATTCTCTTCTGATATCATTTGTTGACCCTTCCTTTCAAGGTCCAAGCTTAAGGTACTGTTTTCACCTTTAAATCTGGAATGGTTAGAAAGAAGGTAGTCAAAAGAATAGACCTGTATGAGACTGTTCCAGTTACTGTATATGATCACTGTCAAAAACTCTTGGTCTGTGGTTAAAGCTGTTAAACTGGAAGGGCCTTTTCATTAGCCCCACATTATTGGAATTACCTGATCATCACCGGTAGTTTTTAAGAGAAATTTGGGCAAAACAAACAAACAAACCTATTCCAGTTGACATTTGATTGATTTGCCTTGCTTCCACAGAAGGCCAGACTGGCCCCATCTTTTCTGTCCTTCTGCAAGCAGGCAAAGACTGTTCTTTATACTCATTGTTCTTAGCTTTAAATATTGTCTTTAAATTATGTAAACTGCCTTGGATCCTTTTTTAAGGAGAAAGGTGGGGTAAAAATATTTTAAATAAAATAAATAAATAAAATATAGTTTTAACTGATGCTGCTAGGTTCCCCCCCCAAAAAAACTGAATTCTGTTTTATGGCATGCATTGGGCTTTCCTGGTTTATTTGATTTAACAGGGGTTGCCTTCAAAGATACTAAATTCGTTAAATAGATATATATACATAAATTAAATTAAAATTCTGAACTACAAATGCTTTAAATAAATACATCTAAATGGCTCTACTGTTCTATTTTCAGATTGATTACTTCTGAACTAGAACTCAAAACACCTGCAAATATTTACTCTAACAAGAACAAAATAATATGACTGCTACTGACTATCTGAATGAATCTGCAATGTTTTAGAAGAATGAAAGCTAAATGGATTACAGGTCATTCTTTTTATGAAATCTCAAATTACTCAGGGCTCAGATTACACAGTATTTTTTAAAAAAAACACAGACAATCAGTGTGGGAGCACACTTAATGGAAATGTAGCAGCTCAAAGTTAAGCCATTTTAAATTTAACAAAGGGTGATTCAGATTACATGGGGGAAATATCAAGAGAAACTAGAAAAAAGATCAGATTATCAAATAAAACTCATAAATTCCACTTCATTGGTCGTTCATAAAAATAGAGACGATTTAAGCATTGTAAAGCTGAAACCACAGCTCCTTATATAAAGGCCTATCACAGCTATATGTAGCAACAACCATAGCCAACCTGGTTGGGCTTTGAACTCTCAAAGGCCCCCAGCCAAATAGGAGTAAGGTTGGAAGTTCAGCAGTTTCCAATTCATGACACCTTAAGGTCAAAATGTGAAACCAGAAGGTGGATCCCTGTAACCTCAAAGGAAGCAGATCCTTGCGCAGCAACCGCAAAACACTATGGATGTGCATCTGCTTGTGTGATATGAGTGACAATGTGGACTATCTCCTAATATAAACAAATATTGCATGAACAGTAAATTTATCAACACCTTCATGCTAAATCAGTGAGCACTAGTGTGGAGAAGAGATAGGCATTAGGCTGGGGACCTGGAATGAAAAAAGGAATGAACTCTTGAAGGCCCCTAGCCAGTTCCGTAATTTGGTGGGAACCACATACATGGAGGCAACCTCCAATGGAACTTGCTCGCCCATGCATCTTTGTGAGTCACAGGGAATCCTTGCAACTCCCACAATGCAGGGAATTGGAGGATTTTTCCCCCACCTGTTTGAAGAAGCAGCCCATGAGGGACTGCTCTACCTCCTGGTTTGAGGGTTCTGCTTTGATTTGGATTTCAGCATTAAGCAGGGGGTTGGCCTTGATGACCTTATAGGCCCCTTCCAACTCAACTATTCTATGGTTCCTCTCCCAAAGATTCCCAGGCACTGGAATGATCTCCCTCTTCAAGGTAGGCCATCCCGCCCACCCCTCAGCAAAAGAGAAAAGGGTTGGAAGATTTGACTTTACTGCTTTCAGCTTACTCTTCTGCTCTTAGTTCCTGGATCCCACTGGATGATTGCCACTCAACTCTGACAAAACCAAACAGATGAACCAGAAAACCTTTTCAGTCCTTGCAGTCAATTAAAAAAACATATTATTTACAGAAACCAAATCTTGCTAAGAAACATGAGTGAAATCTCTTTCTCTTATTGGTACAGATCCATGTTTCCACAACTTTTTTTTTATAATTCCAGGAAGCATAGCAAAATAATGGCATCCACTAGTATTTTTGTGCAGTGAATTTATTTCCGTCTAATGTCATGTTATATAGACTCTCTGGAGTCAATATAGGGGAAAAAAATCTATAATGAATTATGCAGTGAGAAGCTGTTGCATAAAACATTGATTGTGCTTTCACAGAGAACACCGGTGCCAGTATGCACCGAGCTTTAAGTAGGCACTGTTTAATTAGGCACACTCATTCCACAACCACTGTTACTATTAACACACACTTTTCCTTAATAATCTGAATGAAATAAGAGGTATATCACTTAAACAGCTCCAAAGTGTGTGGATGGGGGCATCTTTTTAGCTTTTCAGTCAACCACAATTTTAATCTTTCCTCCGTAAATTAGGAATGCTAAATTACAAAGCTTAAAGGGTAGCATGCACACATTCTTTGATGGATTTGCATAATGGACATCCTCAATTTTTAAAATTAAGTAACAAGCCTAATTAAATTATGAATACCCATGGAGGCTAACTTCCTACCATGCTGAGATCTCAACCACTGTGACAGGTATAAGAAAGCTGTATAGTTCTACAAGGTGGCATATATTTCTATCAATAAACCAATAAACACAATGGCCAAAATTTCTGACACAAGGGAAACGGTGTAACTCAAAATGGAAAATTGTTACTAATTAACTGGTCTATGCCTGGATTTCTTTTTTTAATAAATATTTTGTTGTATTTTTTCTACTTTTCCATCCGTTACAACCAGAGTGATTTATTACAATATATTCCATTCATTTCATCTTGTCTTATAGTCTCTAACATAATATTAATCTAATTATATAAATAAACAAAAAACAAAATTCTGATGAAAAATATGATAAAAGAAAAAAAATTACAAAAATACTCTGGATGTCAAGAAACGTGTAAGGTTAGGTACTTAGGAATTAATATGACAAAAAAAAAAACCAAGTACATTCATAAAGGACAATTATATGGAAGTAATTAAAGAAATCAAAGTAGATTTGCAGAAATGGTCTAAACTCCAATTACTGTATCCCTAATGGGTAGAATAGCTGCAATTAAAATGAATATATTACCAAAGCTAGACAATTCCAATATTATTAAAACAAGATTTTTTTTAAAAAAAAGAGAACTGAATAAGAGAATGACCAAGTTTGTTTGAGATGGGGGGAAAAAAAACAAGAATAAAACTTAAGGCTCTTCAGGACAATAAACAAAGAGGAGGGTTTGGCCTACCAGACTGGATGAATTATTACAGAGCAGCAGTTTTGTCCTGGGTGAGGGAATGGGTTATTCTACAAAATGGGAGACTTTTAAAAATTATGGGGCATGATTTAAGGCTTGGCTGGCATGCCTATCTAGGTACCAAGGTGATAAGCAATGCAAAACAATTTACAGTACTATACCTGGATTTCTTATTGTGCGTCAGTCTGATGACTTGGTGCACAACTGGCACCTCAAACAGGGACTTGTTAATTAGCAGCAATTTATCTCTCCACATGATGGTAGTTTTGCCTCTGCCAGCATAAATAGGTAACAGCATTTTGTACAATAAAAGCTTGTAAAGTCCCATGTAGCACAGGAAAAAGTTACAGCGGACCCAAGATCCGCTTCATTTCTTTAAACTGATTGTGTTCTGTTGTCATGACCCCAATACCTCCATTATTATATGGAATAAATCCACTTAATCCATGGAATTTGTTACAACAACAATAATGTAAGTCCCACTGCTTCGGTGGCTTTCTCTCCAATAAATTATGTATGAACAAATGCCAACTTTTGAGGAATGGGTCTACTGCCTACATTTATAGAAGGAGAATACAGTGAAGGAACTGTCTGGCACTTCCTTAAATTAGTTCTAGGCAGCTGCAATCTACAATCCATTTGTTGCTCAGAACTTCAATTAAAGTCAATTGATCCATCTTAAGTCATGCATGGGCGGCTCCCACTCATTTTTAAGAAAGCTTGTGCAGGGGAACTACCTGCTGGATTATGTCCATGCTTGAACTTAATTTGATAATTATAAAGGCTTTTGAACACTTCCTCCCCCCTTCAAATCTCTCTCTCTCTCTCTTTCATTCATACTGTGTAATGATTAGATCAGCTTGAAAAATCTTATGACTGGAATGCAAAAAGCAAGAAGCAAAAAAAGGAAACAGCTGAAGTAATACGAGTTGTCTAGTAATCTGACTTGGACCAAATTCAAGACTGGGTTCAATGATTTTACATTCTTTATTAAAACACACACACACACACACACACGCACTCCCGACAACCTAGCTTGGGCTTTTAATAACTTTCCTACTATTTGTAGCCCAGAAGAATTTCTACAATGTCAAACAGTGGCTAAGCAAAGCAACTGTAGGCAGCTGATGCTACAACATCAAGAGTCGCCATTTTATGGAACTGTTTCCCAGATACACAGGTGCTAGTCCTGTTCTAGTCACATGAAGTAGCCTTAGGTGAAGATGCACATCCCCAGCACAGAAAATAAGTCAGGGAGCGACAACCACATTGCATTTTTATCAGGGGAAGGCAAGTTGAGATGGCCTACCTGTGGCTCTCCAGTGAGACTCCCAAGGTCCCCATCTCCCCAAAGAACTGTTATAAAAAAAGGCCTTGTTGTGCCCCTCTGGGGACATATGGGGGGATTTTATTACGTTTTCATGCCCACAGCCTGTTTCAATGAAAGGATCTGAGGGAAATGGGAGTGTCAGGAAGATATGGTCTTCTCAAATATGGTGTTTTCTATTAGGTCACGTTAGTCCGGTGCACTGGAGCCATTGATGAAAGTGAATTCAGCCCACAAGTCATAGTTAACCTACTGATGATGACCTTGAAATATCTGAAGAGAGTTTGGTCGCATTAAAAAAGAGAATAGCAATCTTGTACCTTTAATTGCAAGCTACACTTCCTGAAATTTCCTCTTATAACCAACTATCAAAGGTACAGAAGGCCTATCTTGGTTTTTTCACATGTCTTTCCTTGTATGAATTATATTGCCTATTCTCTATCTTTTCTCCAGGCTAAATATATAAAAAATCCAATAGTATAATGATGGCAAATTGTGAGGCACAATCCCCATAACCATACAGTATTTCTCAAGCAAAGCTGGCCAACAATCAGGCAAATGCTTTTTGGCATCTGCCAGAATCTGATGAATTTACCTTTGAAGACACCCGCATTAAGAAAAGTGCTGGACTGAGGTTAGATATCTGATCTTGAGTTCAAATCTAACCATCCAACAACTGGGATTAAAAACAGACATTCAGCTAACATTGCTTCCTTAGGGAGCTTCGTATTCTAGTGATTAAAAAGGCATTATGCAGCTCTTCCATTTTTGTCTTAATAGAGTTCTGTGGCAAAGGGAAAAAGTAAGGAAAAGTGTTATAAGCCAGAGAGAATCAGGTTTCAAAGCAATTTTTTTTAACCAGAACTGCTTGAAAAAGGACTTGCCAAAGGAAGGCAACCTAGATGTCTCAGACATTTTAAAAAATTAAATATAAAATTTCTCCTCAATGGTAATGCTGTAAACATGCTTGCTGACATAACTCCTTGGAATTTAAATATCAGAAGAAAACAGCTGAATTAAATAATACAGACAGCACATTCTCAAAAAGCAAGACAGAAGGGTAAAAATTGTATTCTATAAGTAGAAAGCCAGTTTTCTTGAAAATCTGGATTGCAGTCCTACAAATGTTTAGGTGGGACTCTGTGGGACGACATTCCAAGTAAGTGGGCATAGAATCAGTCTGTATACGTAAGCATAGCTATTTAGATAACAGCTATATTAAGCAGGTAATAAATCCAGAGCTATTTATGAATTACCCTGTATTAGTCCAATCATTTGCAACTGCCATGAGTCACTTCACTTCCCCCGTTCAGAAATCACTTGTACTACTCTTAACAGAATATTCATAAATAAAACCTTCAACGGGGGTGGGATATTGAAAATCTTATAGCAAGGAAGCGATTTCCGGTCAAGCACATATGTAGAAGTGACTCATCTCTAAAACGTAGGATTCTTCCACCTGCCACTGATGAATGACAAAGAGACCACACCTCCACAATTTAAAAATGATCCAAGCAAACTGAAGCAGGTTCGGAAGAGGGCAGTGATGATGGTTGAGATGATGGGAACAAATTGCGAGAGGAAATGACAAAAGAAGGGTTATTATCATTAACCCTGACAAAAGAAAACTGAGCGAGTGGGGACAAGACTACATTTTTCAAATCCCTGTCATACAGAAGACACTAAAGACATATTTCTCCCTGTCCAAAAGAACAGAATCAAGATTATTTCTTGAAATATTTAGGAATTCTTCTGATCACAATATTTTAATTTCCATCACCACCTGGACATGGCTGGTAATTTACGCTCAATGAAATTCCTTAACCCTGTTCTGTCACTTTTAAGGCATGTGCCCTCCTCACACAATAAGGGAAATACACTAGAGTCGCCTTGTTTCAACATCGTTTTCATCACCTGAGAGTGACATCATCATCTTGTTGTGAGCTGCCCAGAGACCTCTGGGTAGATTGGGCGGCATGGAAATTAAATAAATAAATAAAAATAAATAAATCTTAACCACAGAACTGGAAGGGATGCTATGGGATTAATAAATCTAGTCCTTGTCAAGAAGGTACAGTGGGAAATCGAACTCCCATCCAGATCCCTAAATCATTGAGCGATCCAGGAGTTCAGGCTGAAGAGGAAAAAGGCTGCTCTGTTCATGTATGTTCCTCAAGAGCTAGCACATGAAAACAAATTGGGACTCTGACACATGTGGAAGGGGACATGGGAAAAATTTCCTCCTTCTTCAGACTGTTCTTTTACATGGGGCTAGGGCAATTCTCTCACTGCATCCCTCACATGCTTTGAGAATGACCAAAACGGGACTTCTTTAGACACTGTTCTAGCCATGTCTCTAATGGAGCATGAAATCTTTATTTCCCTAAGCTAACATATTTTGTTAATGATTCTTCCAATCCTTCCCAGTCCTTGTTATGGGGGTCATTTTTTTGTTTTGTTTTATTCTTTAAGGAAGTAGAGTGTTATCAGTGCAGGTCTTATTTTATGAGGCATGGAAGATCTTTCCAATTTTAAACTTGTTAACAAAAATCCGCACTTCACTTCCACCTGACGTGATCCTATAGCGCCTTCTTGGTATCCAGTGGCAACAGGACTGAATACTTCCTGCGTTGCCTGGCACTGTGGGAAGTAACAGGGTCTTCCACCACACCCAAGAATGCCAGTGTGTTACCTAGTTGCATAAATGCTCAAAATGAACTGTTGCTAGATTTTCAGAAACCAGTAAGATTGCTCAAGTTATTTCCCACTCCTTTATAAAGGTAATTCACTATTAGAGTGCAGATTTGTGGGTTTTAGATTAAAAGCCCCAGAATTTCCCAGCTTCCTCCCTAGAGAATTATGGGAGTTGTAGTCCCAATTACTTTAAAAACTCAAAGTCAAGGTGCCTATGATCTTCATCTCAGAAACAAATGCCTGGGACCATTCATTTGTTTGTGACCATCATCAATAAGCTCCCCCACCCTTCCAGAATCTGAGAGACTGCACCCTAAACTGATTCATTTTCTCCTTATCTAAATTTGTCCTGATTATGTCTGCAAAAACTGCAAGGACATATTGCTTGAAAGGAACCAACCATCAATTGGGTGCCTCGCCTTCATCATTTCCCCACCACCTCTTGAAAGGCAGTTGACTCACTTACTCATTCTATCAAGCTGCAAACATGAACGTATGGACATCTACGATCATTACAACCACATCAATTAAATTAACCAGATATCTCTATAGTTATCTTAACTATAATAAAGAAGCTGAATTTCAAGCTAATTCAATCAGCAATCAGAGGAGCTATTTACTTTCTAGATGAGCACTCATTCAATAAAGATTTCAATTAATTTATATGTATTGTTGGAGAAACCAACTGCCACAACTCTTCTGAGACTGTGCCAAGAGATAAATTATGTTTTTTTTTAAAAAAGATGGAGCCTATCCACCAGCAACAGAGCCTCTTCCTGCAGCTGCCCTTTTAAACAAGGGTATACAGTAAAAGTGTGTGTGCTGCAGGGGAAAGGGGGGTGGGGGTCTTTCCCCTTCCACAGTCTAGATGAACTGGGAGCACAACCATAACCTTGTACAAAGTGGAGTTTTCTAGTTGGCGCTTTGATTGGAAACCAACTCTTCTCCTCCCCTCACTTCCTCATGAGTAGGAGTGTAATGCTCTCCAGCTGCAAACCACATGTCTCTGTTCTTAGAAAAGCACACACCTTTAGTGATTAAAACATATGGTGGCCACTGCAAGAGTTTTTCATCTCTTCCACTCCCCACATTTGTAAATTAGCCTGTGTTGTTCTGTAACTTAACTGGTCAGTGGGACTTAAGCAGAGGCTTCGTTTGCAAGTCTGCTTGCTGAGACACAAAAGACTGACAGAATCGCCTCTCTTGGACTGAAAAGTGGTTTCAGTTTTGACAACATATTATCTGTAACGTACAGCTTGACCATGAGAACAACTGGGATTGAGAATGCCATGCAACGATTGGGAACAAGAATAACATACAGCCCGCATCGCTCACATCACCATAACAATTAGATGCCCATGTCCCTTTTGGACTAACCCTGAATCCATATTCCCCAACAAATGTGCCTTAGAGTTTGAGTGAAATTCTTCAGAATATCGTGGACAATGCTGGACTGTAGAATAGGGGATTTGCTAAAAAGTAGATTCTTCCCCATTAAAGCTACAGGATGGTGGTCTCTCAAAGCCATTTTGTTCCACAGATTAACAGCTTGCTGTGTTCTGATGATTTCATTTTTAAAATCCTGAAGTAACTATTCAGTTATTTTTGAATAAGAATATTAGAAATTTTTATTTCTCTTAAAAATGTAATTACAACAGTCACTAACTACCTTTGAGGTCACTGAAAATGACAGATTACCTACCTTTAATTGTAGTGGACCTCTGTGATTCACACTATGGGTAATCCGAGCATGCACAGAGGCTCGTTGGAATATTCTAGAGCTTCTGCGGTGCCAAAGGAAAATATATTAGCATAAACCCCTTCCCCCGGTATATGTACCTTGGTGCCAAGGCTCTCCCTTCAGTTAGGTCAACCGCCACATAAAGAAAATGGTGTGACAGTGGGGAGGCCGGGTCGGGATATGTAAATCACAGAGTTCCACTTGAAGAATCCTTCAGGTGCTCATCTAGACTTTTTGTCAGCTACCAACTTCCTGCCAAGGGTCTTCCAAGTTACGTCGCTGAGGATATCTAACTGGATTGCATCTTTTGGGTGTGCTGCATTATCATCTACCTTGGCATGACACCCACCTCCAGGTACGGTAGCTTTTTAGACACCCACAGTGTGATTCACAGAGGCCACAAAGAAGAACATAACTGTACCTAATCCTTTAAAAAATGAATTCCAACCTCTGAATAGAATCAGGGGGCTAAAGGGCCATGTAGGGATATGAACAAAGACACAGAGGCACACAGACAATTTTTTAAAAAGCTAATTCTAATTCTCTTTTGTTGACACGGCTATTTCAAAACACTAGAAGAACTACTTATTCATTGTAAGCAAGTCCAATCAAATGTGTCCTCTAGTGGCTTTTATATAATCACTCAGATGAAAAGCAGCCGTAAAATGTTAAGAGTCACACAAACACAATACAGACTGTCCTGGAAGTTCCTCTCTCCCTCACCTAAGAATTTACAGAAATCTATAAAAGGGTCTGCCAAGACAGGAGAGGCAAAATGGAGTGCATTCTTATTCAGCTGCCACTGGCGAAGAAGGTGCTATTGTTGAAAGGAATCAGAAGTGACAAAGAAGCTGTTACTGGATTTAAGGACAAAAAGGAATAGCAGAGACTTAAACAGGGTGCTCAAAATTCAGGTCTACATGCTCCTCCTTTGATTTATGGGCTTCAGCAATTCAATGACATTGTGAAATGTGTCTAGACACATTAAAAATGTGGCTCTTAAATAAATATTGACATTTTATGTGTGTGATGGGGCCAACTCCTAGACTTTTAGCCATCAGTTCACAAAGAAATTCAAGTTTACATTTAAAACAATGAGAGCTACAATACAATCTTGTGCATGCTTATCCAGAGGTATACTCTACTGTCATCAATGTCTTTACTCCAAGGTACCGTATTTTTGGCTCCATAAGATGCACCTTTCCATAAGACGCACCAATTTTTTAGGAGAAGAAAACAGGAAAATATAATCTGTTTTCTTCGCTCCATAAGACGCACAGACTTTCCACCCCCATTTTGTGGGGGCAAAGTGTGTCTTATGGTGCGAAAAATACGGTAGGTATATGCATGATACCCAGTGTGGTGTAGTAGACAGAGTGATAAATTAGGACTCGGGTGGCCAAGGTTCAAATCGTTACTCAGACATGGAAACTTACTAGGGGTATGGAACTGGTAAAACCACTTGTTAAATATCTCACCTACATTGAAAGCTCTATTAAGGTCACTATGAGGCAGTTCCAATTTGACAGCACATAACAACAAAGTACATATACAAGATACATACATACTTATGGTACATACAATAAATACTGTATTAGCTATTTCCAAATCTTCACATTGATTTTGTTGAGTTTTAAGTTATACCAATTTAGTCTGGACGCATTCGTGACCTGATTTATCAGATAACAAAACAATATTTGTTCAGGAGAATTATCAAGGGCATGCTTACCTAAACCGTTTCTAATGGATTAATGCAATAGTAAAAGGAAAATGAAAACAAAATACAATATGATCTTTCTGTCTACAGCTTCCGAACTGTAAGTTCTCAAACAAAAATTCAGCGCCCCTAAAAAGCCCTTGAAACATTACAGCAACTAAAAATCAAATTAATGATTAGTTAAAGGCTTCATAATTCATCAGCTAAGATGACTTTCGCAGTAGACTAACCTAATGAATTTGCACTAAAAAAAAAATCCCACAAAACTATAGATAAGTTTCCTGAAACTTTCTGCATAAGAACCATAATCTGCAACACAACATCAGCAGCAGTGGAATTCATCCTCAGATATCTCGTTCCATCAATCCAGATCATCACTACTCTGAATCATAAACAGGATTAATTATTCAACAACCTTAATGAAATCTGCAGTGCTTTTGAATAATCTGCTGTACATCCAGGAGGTACATTAGTGTGCTCAGCAATAGCAAACATTGAATAGCTAAATTCCAGGCCTTGGATCTCAACATTTGGCTGCTGACATGCCTGCCATTTGCAAGAATTTCTCTGGAGATTCTTTATGAAAACCTGAATAACTGATGCTTTCAAAAGCCTACATTTAAGACTCCTGGTGTTTATCTCACATTATATATGCTATCACATATAATCTGAAGGTCACCTGTTTATCTTGGATAATCCTTAACTGTACTTCCTTGTCTTTCTGCTGATGTTTCCAAGATGTTTGCTATGTTATTCCATTCAGAACTGTAGTCCTCCATTTGTGGATCTCAACCTATTACTAGATTTCAAACCTTAACCTTGTGGGTTTCATCAGCAATAATATCACTATACAAATATACAGTGAAAAATCACATAGTTGTTCCCAAAATGTATATATTGAGTATCAAAGGAGGTTCCCAGTTTTAAAGCTTGAGAATTTTAGACCTAACACACAATAGTGAGGAGGTCTAGCAGACTCATAATTTCTGCACGCAGATGACAAACTTACCACCAAGCTTAGATAAAGAGTAAACTATTTGAGCTGCCTATGAGGCCTTATGACAGACTTCAGTCAAACTCCCAGGCACTCTCTGACTAAAATGAGATGACCCTGTCATGTTTCTTAGCTATTCAGAGTAGACCTTTGGTCTGGATGGGCAGGGTAGAAATTCAATAAAATAAATTAAATAAATAAATGTTCAGCAGAACTGCTAGACTCCTAAGATTCCGAATGTTACACTGGAACATTCAGTGACTGCTAGCCCTCTGTAATCCTTCACTCCCCCACCCCAAATCATTTTAAATGTTCCACTGTCCAACCATGTATAATATCGCCTTTAGGCTGCAAAACAATTGACAACATCCAAGCCATACAAATGAGCGATATTGAGTGGAGTGTTCTAACGGCTGCAAAGCTAACTTTATGACTCAGATCCATAACACGTAAACATTTAACACTGGGTTTAAACACTGCAGCAAATACAGTGCTAGCTATGCAGTATGCAGAATCCACTGGAAATAGAACTAATGAATGGAAGTGGTTAGCATGAAGACTACCAATAGTTTCAACAAGGTAAGATTCTGGAACGTTTTGAAGTCTTGGTGGATCTGGACCATTTCACCAACATCTTCTGTTTATCCAGAAGAGACATTGTTTACATGCTATGGAAACATCAAGTGTCAGCTTTCCATGTCCTTTATATTTATTTTATTTTATTTTACTTACTTACTTACTTACTTAATTGATTAATTAATTAATTAATTAATTAATTAATTAATTACTTTCGATGCCGCCCAATCTACCCAGAGGTCTCTGGGTGGCTCACAACAATTAAAGTTCAATACAATAAAAGATAAAATGATTAAAATACAATTATATACATTCTTTAGCTAGAGACCCTAAGGATCTATGAAAAAAAGACAACAAGAATAGGACAGTCCTGTTCCCAACCTACAGGGAAAACAAAATATGTCCAATACAACAATGTATAGGATAAACTGATGAACGGTAAAACAAAATGCCACTAAATCAATGGTCAGAATCCTGTTCATCAAGTTGTAACATAAATGTTATACTATTGTAAATATGCCAGGCATTCCACTCTGGTGGCATGAACCATGCAGATTGATTGTGCATTCAGTCATATGGCTCCCTCCCATTTCAAACAACTGCACAATGCACTACATTGTGCCATTGTACCTTGGCACAATGCAGCTACTATGAGCGTAACATCAAGTTATGCCCTCGTATCCACTCAACAGGATTTCAGCCAACGAGTCTACTTTAGTTAGAACCAGCAACTCCATTTAGGCCACTGTGTTTACTATGTCAAGCTGCTCACATATTACCAAATACATACACAGTGTATGTGTATTTCGTACCCTCATGCAATGTTAGTTTATGGTTGTTGTGGGTTTTTCGGGCTCTTTGGCTGTGTTCTGAAGGTTGTTCTTCCTGATGTTTCGCCAGTCTCTGTGGCCGGCATCTTCAGAGGAGTGGAGTAGGAACTCTGGAGTAGGAACTCTGTCTTCAGAGTTCCTACTCCAGTCCTCTGAAGATGCCGGCCACAGAGACTGGTGAAACGTTAGGAAGAACAACCTTCAGAACATGGCCAAAGAGCCCGAAAAACCCACAACAACCATCAGATCCCGGCTGTGAAAGCCTTCGAGAATACAATGTTAGTTTAGTTTGTAACAAACTGTACAAAGTTAGTTACTTTGTAACTAATGAGATGGATCCACATTTACAGAAAAATCCTCTGTATATCTCTTCAAAAGGAAATCCCACTTATCCTCAGATAACTATGCACAGGAGTGAACCTTACAGTACCCTTACATTCACTGAAATATGTCAGACAAGTTATTAATGATTTGTGCTTAGTTTCCATTGATTTCAAGGATGTTTCCATGATTCCAATGGTAATTGAGGCCTGCCTGACTCAACCCACATACTTCATTGGGACAATTTGCTGTAAGTTTTATGGTTGTACCGCCATGTACAATCAGGTTGCTTAAAACCCATTTAAGTCAACAAAATTTGCGCCGTAAAAAGATTTATAAATAAAGGTAACATTCCAGTAATGTGTCAACATATTTTATAAATATGTGTTATTATTTTAAATATTACACCTTCCAATATTCAGATACTAAGTTGATATAATAAAAAGTTTTACCTGAGATACAGTATGGGAAGGGTGCAGTGTACTACTGTACACTTCCAGTATGATGCAGACTTTAGTATAAAAGATTGGGCAAAAGACAGACATGCATAAAGAAATCTGGAATTTCTACTGCAGCCACCAGCATGGTAAGAGAGGCAAACCAAGTTGAAACTGAAATGTAGCTTATCTTTTCATCCAAGCAAGTGGCACTGTTCAAAACATTAAAGAGACAACAGGTAGGATGGTAGGATCCTGTTGGCATTTGCCCAGTATAACATCTCTATAGGCATTGTGCTCTGTAGTAGAAGCCTGAACTGCCCTCTAAAAAAGCAACATAAATTTCCACTTGTGTTAGTCGGTAGTGAACACCCATGTATACTAGTATGAAAGCGGAACCCTATGTGTAACAGCCCAGTGCCATGACCAATTGAAAGAAACAAGACTCTGATCATCAAGAGTACACAGAATTCTGCATTGCATGTAAAAGGATAGCAATGTACCCTATAAGCCTTGACTATCATACTCAGAAGGGCTTTTTAATGCTCTTCTGCTAAAAATCTAACCTGACTGACATTTTATTACATGTCTCAAAATGACACCTGCTACAAAAGGCAGGCAAACAGCTGCTACTCCTTGGATCCATTTACAGATCTTGAAGTATTTGCCTTGACCAGACATATACATGATCTAGGAACAATTGGTGATACAAACATACCAGTGTGGTTTCCAGAGATTAAGTTCGCTGCCGACATCACATTTTCAAAACACTGACCTTGACTGACAACTGCCTTTCCTGTTGACCCGGCACAGACGGTACCTGTAATTGCACCTCTGATTACATCTACATGCTATTTTCTATTACTGGTTTTGTTTTATCATTTCCTGCCAACGGGTCAAAGAAATCCAGTTTCCTTTTCCATCCTTGGCCATTTTTCCTGCAAGTGTTTCCAGAGTTCCTCCACCTCCCTCAGCCTTCTTAACTTCATTTCAGCCCTGTGTCTTTTTTCATTTGTTCAAAAGATCCTAATTTTTTTTTTTTAATGAGCCATCAAATCAATGTTTGAGTTCTATGAGTAGGTCAGTATTCCAATCATGTATATGAGTTTCAAAGTCAAAAGTATAAGCCTGGATTTGCTATACTCCCTAAATGCACTTTCTTTTCTGAGACATCCTATTAAACAAGATGGGAGTTGCTTTTGACCAATCATGCATACGCAGGAATTGAACATTATAGATAAAATGGATGCAATTGAGGTGGGGGGGGAATGAAGGGTGAAACTTTGGGGGAAATGTTTGGCACCATGTTAAACAATGACGAATACTCAAGTGGCTTAGGAGACAGATAAGCAAGCAAACAACAATATGTGAGAAGCAACAGGGAGCAGCCAAATAGCTTTTGCAAAGAAGCTGGGTTTTTTATGCTGTAGAGGAATAACTGGCCATGAACTTTCTATAGTTTGAAGTTGGAAGCAATTAACGTTTTCCTAATCAAAGCAACATAAAAACTGAGATCTACAAAAAATGGAGAAAGCAAAACACAAAGGAAGACAAAGCACGGAAATCTTCTAATCTTTCTTTTCAAAAATCATACAGCACAATGATGAGAAATAAATCACAGATGTACACATTTTTTATTAAAAAAAGGGGTATAAACAATAATCAATTATCAAACAAGTCTTCTGAGCAAGCAACAGCACACAATAAAGATTGATTATCTGACTCCCTTTTAGATGTGCTCGATTAAAAGATTATTATGTTTATTTCTCAATAACTCAAAAACTTGAGTTGAAAACTTTGCTGTCTACTCCTATGTCCAGACCAACTTGCCCTCTAGGGAAACAGTGAGTAAGGAAGTTGCACTTGACTCATCCAGGTTTTAGTTTGTTTCATGTGCCAAATGGGAAAGTTTGCTTTCTATGGAATTTGATTTCTATGCCATGTATTTCTGTGCATATTACACAGAAGTATGAGCTTCTCATTTTGTCATTTCCATATGATATTTACAGACAGCGCTGAACTATATTTTAAACATCAATTTCCCTCTAAATGTTAATGTTCAAAAAAGCTCGACTTTAAAAATTGAAATTCCACAATAATTTAATTTGGATAGCATTCAATGTTTTTAAAGGCACTTAGGAATGTCAGATCTTGGCACTTCTGAGTTGTCAATTTTAAAATGTGAACAAATTATAACAACTTCAGCACAGCCTTTGAATTTAAAGTTCACTCTGTCAAACACACACCGTATATTCTGAACATATCTAAATTTGGCAGAATGTACTGTCTGAAACATTCCATATATATATAGATACATCAGCTCTAATCAGCAAGCTGCATCTGAATTAATCTTTGAATCTGACGAAACTCTTTACTTTAGAATTTGATACAAAATCTTTGTTTCTGCTAGAGACGTGGTTCTACAAGGATCAGAGACAGGACAGGTTAGTGTTCTGGAGTGAAACCCCTAGAATTGGAGTTGCTGTTTGATGAGAGAGAGAGAGAGAGAGAGAGAGAGAGAGAGAGAGAGAGAGACTCTGGGAGTTTTTATTTAAAAAATTAACTATTTTCATTTCATCCTTCCCCGTCCCCCTTGCCAGAAGGAATTTGAATTTTAGAGCAAAAAGAACTCTTGCAGCTTTAAAAATTAAAAGCCTTAAAAATTAACAAATTTATTATATCAGGAGGTTTTATGGACTAGCGCAGTGATAGCGAACCTATGGCATGCTCGCCACAGCTGGCACGCAAAGCCCTTTCTTCTGGCATGCAACAAACCTTTTGAAGTGGTTGCAGCTAGGATTCCCCCTTTCTCTTCCTGTTCTAGGTCCTTTAACTTCCTGTCCATCCCCAAGATTCCCCCTTTAACTTCCTGTCCATCCCCATGATTCCCCCTTTAACTTCCTGTCCGTCCCCATGGTTCCCCCTGAAATTTCCACTTCCTGTTCCGGTTCCGGTCTTCCGGTGGGCACAGCAGCCACTGGTTTCTTCCCCACCCCCTCATTTTGGGCACTTGAGCCGAAAAAGGTTTGCCTCCACTGGACTAGAGTGTGCCAGACTGGACGTGTGAAACATTATCCTCAGTTGGCAGATATGCACATATATACATATTGCTAGAGAGGAAAATAATTTTTTAAAAAGTACAGGGAAGTGGGGCTGGATGAATGAAAACAATTTCTCTGAGTACAAAATAAACATGGCAAAAAAATTATATGCAAACAGCGAGGTTTCTTTTTTCTTGGCTCTCATTTCAAATCTCTAAATTGTGAACCAAATTGGCACTACCATCTTACATCTAATTTTATAGTACGTAGGTGAAAAGCTTTGCGGTCCAATCCATCTAGAAGTCAACAGCTGAAAACAACACATGCTAAGATCTGCACTATGAAGTAGCACATCCTTCTCCTATGAAGTAGCACATCCTTCTCCAAAGGACAATTATATTATGTGCAAATATGGGTTCCTTAATGTTAGCAATCAACTGGATATTATGGTAGCTATTCTTCCATTTGGATTCCCAGTTTCGTATAGTGGGTTGAGTGACAGACTAGGACTCTAGAAAATATAGTTCGAATGCTCACTTGGCTATGGAAACTCACTGGGGGAGTGGAACTGGTAAAACGACTCCTTAAATGTCTCACTTACCTTGAAAACCCTATTAGGGTTGCCATAAGTTGATTCCAACTTGACGTCACAGACCACACAAACATTCTTCCATTCAATGGCTATTGTAGGTTTTTCGGGCTGTTTGGCTGTGTTCTGGAGGTTTTTCTTCCTAATGTTTTGCCAGTCTCTGTGGCCGGAAAAATGTTAGGAAGAAAAACCTCCAGAACACAGCCAAACAGTTTGACAAACCTACAACAACCTTCGAGAATACATTCTTCCACTTATTCCAGCGGAACTATCATGACAGGATTGGTGAGCAGAATCTTTTTAAATGTATGATGCACAATACTGGGGGTTGTGGAAAAGGTTGGAATAGACAATATGGTGATAATGGCTGGAAACCAATGTTTTGAGGACAAATTTATGCATGGATAACAAGAATTCTGCCATCTCTCTTCTCTGTTTCACTGTTTTCCGTACAATGCAAAACATCTGTTCTACATTGTGTGAATATCTAGTGGTTCCTATCCCTCTACATCAGATTTTGAAAGTCTGAAGGGGACTGTCACGGGTGGGGCAGGAAATCACCTCCTTCCGTTCCTGCTGATAGAACTACTTTCCAGAATGATACCCCTGGATCCTGACCAATAAAAATATCTTACAAACAAACAGATGTGTTTGAATTGTAAGGAAATTCATTTAGAGTCTACTGTAGAGAAAGGAGTGTCAAGTAACAAGGTTTAACAAAGGGATTTATTTATGTGAAAAGGGCTAGAAGATGCTTTCTTTGGTTGTCATTATTTTAAGACTGTGGTTCCTGATACGTATTCATATTGTCCCTAAGACCACAAAGGAAATAACAGAAGAATGATTCCTGACAGCTATGAGCAAAACAACCTTGCAGCAACACTGCCTCTTTTCCCAGTACAAGTAAAGGCCAAGATTGCTGAGGAAACTGCAGCGGCAGAGAGCAGACGGACACTTCTTGAAATAATCAAAGGACCTACTGCTTAAAACACAACTACAGGGGGCAGTGGAAGACAGGAGGGCCTGGCATGCTCTGGTCCATGGGGTCACGAAGAGTCGGACACAACTAAACAACTAGACGACGACTGCTTAAAAGCTTCCTTCTAAATAACATTAAATTATTTACAAGAGGTGGGTAGTTATGAGTTAAAAAGTGACTGATCACTATCCTGTTGTGTTGCTTCACCTGTGCAGCAGGACCAGTAGAAGTAGCACCCTGCCATCAATTAAAGAGTCTCTTTTTCACTTTCAGGGCATGCATGACTCTGTCTCATTACGTGAGAGTGACGTGCACTCTGAAATCAAAACAAACTCTTTAATCAGCCACATTATGTCATTCTCACTGCACAGGTGAAGTAATGCAATAGGATACAGACAATTACGAATATTTAGAATGAACAGAATGAACTGTGTTCTTATAATGTATGTGCCAGGTGTACTTAAGTCATTTTCACCAATCAAACCAACTGGACAAGACTTGGATAGGTACAGCAAAAGCCAAGACTATTGCTATGCTGTTGCTGTAATAAGAGGGTTTTGCCTCTCAAATGCAAACAGTTTATCCATGTTTTTTGTTGCTCTGAAAAGGCATCCCACAGTTTTTAATCCTGCCTGAATACACTGCTTTCCTCAAGGCAGTTTGGAACATAAAATAAATCCTCCCAAATCTATATGCTGAAAAGGAAGGCTAGAAGGAAAATAAAAATAATTCCAAATATAGATTATTAGTCTTCTACAATTCTTTCAAAATGGGAAGAAAATAAAATGGGGGATGGGTGGGGATCAGAGTCTCATGGATTTGCAAAAGCTAGACTGTATCTTGACTGATGACATTGGTATCATTAACATTCAGTCTGCTCTTTGCTACTGTATATGTCTGGCATTCTTCTTCCCGGTGGCAATATCAGGCCTTTTCCTGGTGTTTTCAATCATGGATAGAGAAGCACAATGTCCTGGATTCAAAATCTGGAAGTTTTTTTTTTAAAAAAAAACACATTTTATTAGTTTTCCAATCTATCTACATTATTTGTGCTTGTCAAACATCGTGTTACATGCTTGCTTACAAAATCAGGAAGTTTTTAAAGGACTGAATATAGCCAACAACGATAATGTCTATGGCTTCTTTGGGAGAAAATAAATCTTGGACTACTACTTGCAGGACTTTCAACTATGAAACAAAACAAAAAATACAATGTGCTCAATAAATATGCATTGTTGGAGTGGTTAGAAGCATCTACACGGTCAGGTAAAACAAATAAAGCTCAACTTTTGCAGAGAAAAAACAGCACAGTACAACCAAATAGGGTATCTTAAAATTTATTCAAGATAGATAAACTGGCTTAGATAGATCTAAAGCCCACTAGCAATTACATATTCAAATAACATACTTTGGGGACTTCAACAGTACATATTTACATATCAAAGCAAATAAGTTCATTTAGGAAGCCAAGCTGGAATGCTAAGACTGCTCAAGAACCTATGACTTAATGACTTAACTGAGAACAACAATTAGTCATAGGTCAACGTCAAAGATTTCAATGAGTGTTCAGATACAAAAAAAATACAAAAACAGTATAATGCATGCCCCAATCAAACCTGCCTTCAGCTATAATCCTAAACATACAGGCTGACCCACTGTATATTGATATGGCAGAGCAATCAGAAATTAATGCTACCATAGTTGCTCCAGAAGTAGAGCAGAAAACAAACGGCATGCCCCATTTGCTCCTAATAAGACCTTAACCCCATTCACTATTACATGGATTTTCTGTCTTAATAACTGTGCCTTTAAATGCTATGAGCCACCTTTAAGGCCCATACTAGAGATGGGGTTATTTGTACTCGTACAAGCTCAACGGAACCTTCCTATCACACTGTTGTCCGCAATAGATTAGCCACTCCTGGCAGGAGGCGGGATGACAAGCCTCTCTGCCAGGTCCCAGAGTGGCTAATCCATTGTGGACAACAGCGTGATAGGAAGGCTGTGTTAGCGGCGGAATGGTGAGTGGAGAGTATGGCCCCATGGGGCCGAACCCTCGTTATTTCCACCTGTGGGGGGATATTTGTATTCATATATGTATATGAATACCCCCATCTCTAGCATATATATATATATGCTAGAGATGGGGGTATTCATATACATATATGAATACAAATATACACACACACACACACACACACACACACACACACACACACACACACACACACACACACACACACACACACAAATCAATTGGCCCTGTTCTTTTCCACCACAAAAGTTCAAGAAGAAGAATCAGGTATCAGCAGAAAAAATTATAACTATCTTCGGTTAATATACCATAAGAGTGGTTTGCTATTTTGAAGTAAATGATGCTGTTTCATCCTTTCCAAATTTCAAGTCTTTTATGAACCACTAGGTCTACTGTCTAGTCCTGTGCAAAATCAGCCTCGTAAGACCTGGCCAGGCTGTTGACAGGCTGTTGGAGCATGAAAATCCCTCATTAAATGACTCTGCCAACTCCCCATTGGTTCCAGAACCAACCTGAAGAACTATTGATAATCTATTTAATACTCTTCATCTTTTGAGAGGAGAATATTTGTATGTTCCTTGTGATCATCCACAGAAGCCCTCTAGTTTGTCTTAAGTTCCAACCGGTATGTTTAGTTGGAAGGAGACAGACAGAATTTTCAATAAGTATTCTAAGACTCTGGAATTCCCTCCAAAAGAACCTTTTTTGTCCCTCTTCAATGGCCTTCTGTAAAGTATACCTGTCATTTCACTTAATTGTTTCAACTTATTAAAATATGCCTGCTTAAACTATCTTTAACAGCTACACATATACATATACATATGAAAGCTTTATATGCTCCTGCTTTAATCTTTCTGGTGCCGGTTTTATGATTCTACTGCTGTTTTATCATTTGTCCAAATTATTGTTTTGCTGCTCTCAACTGGGGAAAGCTCAGTTGAGCCTTTCCTTGAAGGCCATGCCAAATTTTGGTGCCACTTGCTGAAATGTCTTGAAATATTGTGGTCCCATTCATCTTATAGGTTTAACATTCAAAAACAGTGCCTTGAACTCAGCCCAATGAGGAATTTATAACCATGTAACAGTAAAAGTTTGTATTGGTCTGACCTGATCTACTGGATCCTGGCATAACCTGAACTCTATATGTTGAACCAATCTAAGTTTCAGAATTTTTTTCAAATGGCAGGGGATGAATGCAAAGAAAGTTGTGATCATTCCTTTTCTGAGATTCACAATCATTAGGAACAAAGTCAAGATATCAAACTAGCATGCCAAAACAAGTCAGTTAAAACAGACATGTTTCAAATTCAGAAAAACATCATCTCACATACTGTCTTGGTAAACAATCATATATTATCTGACGCTTTTTTACTTTATTTATGCTGCAATCCCTTAGACATTTGCAAGGAAGCACATTCCACAGAACTAAAAAAGGCTTACTCTGAGTACAACAATACAGAAAAGTACTGTTAAACATTCATTCATTCATTCATTCACTCATTCAACTTCTATACCACCCCATTAGTGTGGACATTATCTGGGCAGTTCACATCTTTATTATTTCCATAATCAGCAAAGAATAATCAATCACATTCTTAACTGAAGCAGGTTTCCTTCTACTTCTGTTGCTGGAAACATCTGGAACTTCTTAACTTTGAATGAATACATAAATCATTCTTTTGCTCTGGTTTTTTAGAGGAGAGAAATCGGCAGAATATTCATAAGTTAGCAGAGGCGTATGCTTGCTGAATTGTTTCAGAGTGAAGAGATAAAGGAAATTTTCTTGTTGACAGCTGCTCGTTACGATGGTAGGGGTGGGGACAGAATTAACTGGAAAGAATACCTCAGACCTATAGAAGGGTTGGAGAACAATACATACTTGCATTTATCTGTGCCAAAAATACAGAATGAGCTGCCAAAATAAATTTAAAAAAATGGTGGGTGTGATGATGATCGAAGTAGGATAATGTGCTTTTCCACTGTGATTTCATAGCTCTACTACAGAGGCCTATCACATCTGCCTGGAAGGATTCTGCTGAACGGAACAGAACAAAACATACACATTCAGACCTGTTATTCTATTTTAATCCCTCACACACACACGGAAAATCCACCAATCTCCACTGCAATGAAAGGAGGGGGAAATGGTCACAAAACCACAAAAAGATGGCACCATTTTTTCCTCACAACACTCTGAATGCAAGCAAAACATCTGGGACACCGTGGACATCCAACACTGCTGGTACTACCACAGAATCTTGTCACTGTTTTCTAACAATCTTGTAGATCACTGTAGGAGGAATCTGTTGTTGCTGCTGCTGTTGTTGTCAAGTCAGAACTGACTCATAATGGCCCTGATAGTGTTTTCGAGATAAGTGAGGTATTTAAGAAGTGGTTTTACCAGTTCCATCTCCAAGTAGAGTTTCCATGGCAGTGCCAAGGAATCAAACCCAGGTCTCCTAAGACCCAGTCCATTACTCTATCCACAAAACCACACTGAATACCCAGAAGAGATCTAAAAGATATTTTGCCAAGTGTCCATCAACCCCGAAGCTTGCTAAAAGAGCTGACGGAAATGAGATGGCTATATTATTTCTAAGAGTTATGTAAAAGAGATTTCTGCAGCTGTAGCTTGTCATACTATATTAAAAGTATAGGAAACGTGATTTCCTTTGCACAGGGTCATAAATTCAAATTTCATCTCAATAAGTAGGTATAGGCAAATTGACTGGTCCCCTTGGCACACAACACCTAGTCAGAATTTCTAAGTTATTCTCATCTACTGTGAATAAGCAACATGTTGGTAAACACAGTTCCTTCTCTTCTTCCTACTCATGTATCAAGAGGAAAAATTAACCAAAAATTGATAATCTGTTATAATGGTCCAAAGAATTCTATGACTCCTGTCTTGTTCTGGGATCTACAAACCAGGATTCTGGGTTTTAATTTCATGGTAAGATATTTCTTTCTAATTTATTTTACCGATGTGCATCCACTGAAGAGCAGTCAGGCTGTGGTATGCACTAAACTGCTCATTCAAGCCACAATGGGTGAAAAATCTGGTTTACCACTCATTCAGTGCCAATGTGATCACTATGTTCAGCTCGGGCAGGGGGGCTAAAGAACACTGGCCACTCTGGATCCCACCCATCTTGGAACATGATAACAGCCATGCCTTATTATACAGTACAGTAGAGCAGACTAATGAAGAGGAGTGGAGCTTCTTGTGGAGCACTGTTGCCACTCCACAAGAAAAAGCAATTAGAAGCTCCCACAACTTCCAGATGTTGTGCTCCTGCTTCATCTGGTATTACCTCTGTCCCTTCAGCTGCAGGACCTAAATCCTCATCTCAAATGTTACTGTACAGTGGTGCCTCACTTAACGACGATAATCCGTTCCAGGAAAATCGCCGTTAAGTGAAAACATCGTAAAGCAAAAAAACAAACAAAAAAAACCGCATTGAAACCCCTTCAATGCGTTCCAATGGGGTCAAAACTCACCGTCCAGCGAAGATCCTCCATAGGGCAGCCGTTTTCGCTGCCTGTCTTGCAAGGAATCCATCCCAGAAAACAGCGGGGGAGCCATTTTGTTTACCCGGTGGCCATTTTGAAACCGCCAATCAGCTGTTTTAAAATCGTCGTTTTGCGAAGAATCGGTTCCCGAAGCAGGGAACCGATCATCGCAAAGCGAAAAAAACCCATTTAGACCATCGTTTTGCGATCGCAATTGTGATTGCAAAAAGATCGTAGTAATACGGTTTCGTTGTAATGCAGGGCAATCGTAAAGCAAGGCACCACTGTATTTAGAAGAGATACCGTTCAGTGACAAAGCTTTGCATCTTAACCAGCCCAGGTTCAATCCCTGGAGTCTGAAACCCTGTAGAGTAGATCAATGGCTTTCAACCTTTGGTCCTTCATAACTCTCAGAATCCATGACCAGTGGATATGCTGCCTAGGGCTTCTGGGAGTTGAAATTAAAAAAACATATGGGTACCTACAGTTGAGAACCACTAGAATAGACAGTAATGCTGGACCTTGTAGATAGGACCAAACAGAGACCAAGGTTATCTGTCTGTTTTCATAAGTTAATTCATAAAAAGCATGACAAAATGAGCCAAGAGATAAAATGCAGCAATTTAACAAATAATAAGGTTCATAAAGGAAGACAATAATAAAATAACATGAAACCTATTTAAATTAAAAATAAAAGAGTTCAATTTGGGACTGTAAAAGGGACACTTAATCTAGCAGCCCATTTATCTTCAAATCTGCCATAAGAACTTACTCCTAAAAATTAATGAAATGAAAATAATCTCCCTCAGTTTTTAAAAATTAAATCTACCTTTTAATTGAAGTCATGGCTGACAGTTATTTAGAACAGATACCTATTTGAAATTCTCAAAAAAAATGAGTTTAAAATGCCTCATGTCTAACAAATACTTCAATCTAGCATTAATTACTTTTGTAACAACTTGGGTGATTATGCAAATAAGTGCTCAGAAAAAAAAATTACAACTAAACTACCAGCAGTAGTAAGAGTGGAGGTTTCCTCAACTTACTCCCCACTCCATGGCTTTGAAAATTGTCAGTGGTGGAACATTTTGGAGTAGAAGGGAAAGGGAGTAATGTTACCTCTGTGGTAACATTTCTTGTGGCGTAAGCAAACATTTGTAAATGGTTCTGGATTGGCAGGAGTTGCCTGTATGCACTCATAAGAATTTGTTTATATGTACTGTTTTTAATAGAATACTTGTTTAATTCTTTTTTTAATATTTGTATACTGTTTTTAACTTTTAAATATTGTCTTTCTAATCATGTAACAGACTTGAATCCTTTTTAAGGAGAAAGATGGAATAAATATATTTTAAATATAAATAAATAAATACCTTTTCATGTGTACTCACACACCACTTGTTTATACGGATGCATAAAATCACAAAATAGCAGTTTCACAGAATTCAAAGAGCTGAAAAACCCTCTTAACATTTGTCTCTCTCACTGGAGATTGTCCAAGTAGATAAATGAGACTTGTTAATTTTTCTCTTTCAAAGGGAAGTAAGATAGCTAATTACAATGGCAAAATTGCAGCTAAACATCACAATGTAAAACGGATGTGGTGGCGCTGCAGGTTAAACCGCAGAAGCCTCTGTGCTACAAGGTCCGAAGACCAGCAGTCATAAGATCGAATCTATGCGAGGGAGTGAGCTCCCATCGCTTGTCCCAGTTCCTGCCAACCTAGCAGTTCAAAGGTGTGTAAAAATGCGACTAGATAAATAAGTACTCACCACAGTGGGACGGTAATGGTGTTTCGTGTCTAGTTGCCCTGGCCACATGACCATGGAAACTGTCTACGGACAAACGCTGGCTCTACGGCTGGAAACGGGGATGAGCACCGTGCCCTAGAGTCCAACACGACTGGACTAAATGTCAAGAGGAAATTTTACCTTGACCTTTATCACAATGTATTGCTGAAACTTGTTGTAAAATATGTTAACCAGCAGGGATAGTTTCTCAAGGCTAAACAAGTAGTCGTCAGCATCTCGCTCCTTGTCTTCTGCCCACTTGCTATTTGTGGTTTCAGACATCTACAGCAGGGCCTGGAAGTCTAACCCCCATGGAGACAGGGATCCTACTGTATGTCTGAAAGCAGCCTAAGTAACTGTATCCATGACTGCATCCCAAATCAGAAGAAGACAGCACATGTTAATTGTATGATCTTATTGAAATCTCTATTTGTTTGCAGAGAAAAAGTTGTTGTGAATTAAAAGCCCACTGCAAACTCAAAGCAAATAATCAGTTTCAGCTCCAATACATTCCTCACATTTCCTACGTTTTTCTTAATAAATTCATTATTAATATAACCTGTCAATCTGAATCAGAACTATATCTAGACTGCTGTTTTATATAAATTTGTTTTCTCATATGTGAGTAAAATGTATTTAAAATATCTGGAACCACCAATGGCACTTATCAGCTGACTTGAATTTCATCCCTCTGTCTAGAGAGATTTCTTGGTATGATGTTCACATCATCTAACCAATTTTTTAAGAATTATAATTCTTTATCCCTTCCAAACCATGGTTGAACAGATTTCCCTCCAAGTGAGTAAAGGCCTACTCAATTTATCAGACAACACGCAGATATAATACAACATATGACAATTTTTAATTGCTCATTTTTTGCAGTCCTTGTAAGCAAATGAAGATGCAGTAAGGTTCCAGCAGTTTCTCTATGTTGCTCTGAGACAAAAGTAAAAAAACAAAAACAAATCATGACTGATTCCACTTTGGAATTCAAGTACCCTGGCAGGTGCTAAATCAGTGAACTGAAACATAATAGGTGTTGATTCAGCAGGCAACTTGGATTTATTTCTACTTTTACAGTGACTTAACAGTAACAGAAGTAGAGGAACATTTATTTAACTCTCCTCCCACCCACCCACAAATGCGGGGAAAGTAAGTAGCCATGGAACCCAACATGACAAATTGATATTCTCCACAAACTTCTAGTTTATGTATCTCTTTGAATTCTAAAAGAGACAACCACTGTGAGATTAGCCCAGATCCAATGGTATGTGAAGAGATTTGAAAACCAAGGTTTTCAGCAAAGCTGGTTAATCTTAACCCTATTTACTGCCACAACAGCACAGCAGGGAAGGAGAAGATGATCCTATGCCATGTTTCTTGCACTCAAATAATGGAGATCAACAATATCATGCCTGTATCAATCTGTGGTCGTTGGTTGACTAATCATCACTAACCTTCAAGAGCACAAAGCCTCTTTCTTAATCAGCCTCTGCCTCCTGCAAAAAATGCTTCTGTCCATTGTTTAGATAGTCAGCTATAGTCTGCTGCATATCTCCTTCACTGGGGCGGGAAGTGATTTATCATTTTCACCAAAATGTTTCTCATCTTTGAGATTTTCCCCCCAATAATATTTCCAACCCACAGAAAACCATTTGCCTGAACAGATGGCAATGCTAATAATAAGGGATGCTTAACAGTGAGACCCTACACAAGATCTACTCAACAGCAAGTCCCACTCAGTCCATCACAACTTGCTTTAACTGAAGAGAGAACTGGTACGTAGCGTAAGGAGTGGGAAACAATTCCTTTGGCCTCGCTTGTTCGTACCCTTGTTCTTTCTTAGCAATCAAATAATGATACAGAAACAACCAAAGCCGTTGCTTTAACATCTTGGAGGGTAGCTGACTAGTGTAAATGACTTTATTGTTACCAGGATGTTTGTAATAACCAGACAAAGTTTATCATCAGTGTTAATTAATACAATTGTCATTAGCCAGCATGCATATAATCCTGGCTTGAATACTAGTATGTTCCATGCATTTGAAAAAATGGGCTATGTTCATGGAGGATCATGCAGAATAAAACTTTTTAGCTTGAAAACAATAGACTGTGGCTTCCTCCTTGAAAAGAATGGTCATAATCCTGTTGTGTAGCATATGCCAAATTATAACTTTTGTGCTGTTTTTTCTGGTAAACAATGCATCCCAGGCGGAATATGAGGGATGTGCATGCACGAACATCAAACCAGCATGAACATGCACCTGCTGAGATTTGCAACAAGGATGGTTTGTTTAGTGGTGAAGAACGGACCAGTAGTTACAGTTTTGCTAATGTTAAGCAACAAAATGTCAGCCATTATGTGCAGCAACCTTTCTTTGTCTTTAGCTTCACTCTGTAAAACTCTTTTTCCACATAAAGATACAATGGAGAGACCTCTCTCACTGACTTATTCCCCACCCCAGCTAACAAAAGGAAGTTCTGGTCATCAACTTTGCCATTGATGAAGTCTACAAGCAGCTAACTGCACAATATTCACAGGGAATTCATCTGCCGGTCCTTTACCATCTTGATTTAAAGATAAGAACTGTCTTGCTGTGAGTTATTCATTTCAAAAATTAATATACCATGTGTGGCGCTCACTCTAGATCTTCATTATTCAAAAGTCTGAAACCATGTTATTCCTCACTATCTAGTCATAAAAGCAATTTTGCTACAGTAAAATGTCAACACTGAATAAGCTGCTAACAATGGAGGCCTTCCTAAAGAGTTAATCCCACAGGTAAATTAACTCCACGGCTCCAGCCTTCCTATGTCATGACATATAAACATAACAGGACAAGCAAGAAGGTGAAATAGCATGCTTACAAGGCCCTCATTTACAATATACTGTGGGGAATGATGGGGTTGCTAGAGAAAACAGATTCATAGTTCTTTCTCAACAGAGTCAACATCTGTTTCTCAACAATGAAGTCTCCAAAGTGGGTCAAGAAAAGTTTTTTTGATTTGCTTAATACAATCAATGTTATTTTAGTCTCACAACACCTACACATGCAGCTTATATTTCTATCTGAATTTCTTATCCCTTTGCTGCTATTACATGATTCCACAATGTAAATTTGTAAAAAAAAAAATTCACTCTCACTCCAACTATTTTTGCAAATGATACTTCAGTACAGACATTATGGTGGTATTTATTTGCAGTTTACCTGTCCGAAGTTACACAGTAAAACCTACATAATCTAAAATATGCGCATTCTACTTTAGCAACTGCTATGCAAGGAACAAATCATGCACAAAAATGTTCTCCATGTCTTCTCTGAAGGCACTTTGACAAATAATGTAAATAATGTATTTGGTTCCCAATGTTTGAAACTGGGAATTCAGTTTTCAGTTGTATCTACAGATCTATTTCAGATCTGGGAACGTTATGTATGTTTGAAAACAAATTAAAACTGGCTGAAATCTAGTAGCATAACTTAACTCCTCGTAAGGCTGGCTATGTCATCAACCACGGCAGTTTTTCAGAAATTGTAAATTTCCCTCAAAGTTCCCGAGGCACTCTTGGGATTCCTTTCATTGAGGAGGAGCCACATGTGAGGAAGCAGGAAGGAGAGGAAATTTTAATTTCTGAAAATTGCCATCAGTGGGATTTTTCCAATGGTCAGAAATTTTGGAAATTAGAGAAGCTTCCATTCCAGAGCCCCCAACAATAAATGGGATCTCAAGGGGCTTTCAAGCGGGTGGAACCAGAAATTTACAATTTCCAGAAAACCACTCTTCAGCCTCATGCACTGAAAAACTGAGCTACTGGATTTCAGCAAATGGAAAATATAATTCGCTCTTATCAATTATTTAAAATTTAGACATTTTGACTTTGTTAACTACCTTTTAAAACTAGATTCGCAACAGAAACCTTGACCATGGGACCACAAATGCATTTGGACTATAACATGCAGAACCCCTTAGTTCATACAATCATAAGTCTACAATATTTTTGAAGGCTTCTACAAGTCATGGTTAAGATGATCCAGGAGTCTCAAGCTTGAGAACCACTGCTCTACAGCCGTGATCACCTCCAACTGCACTTCTATATACAGTGGTGCCTCACATACCGATTGCTCCGTTTAACGAAGAAATCGCTTTGCGATGATGTTTTTGTGATCGTTTAGTGATGGTCCCTATGGGGAAAATTCACTTTGCGATGATCGCAGGGAAGCGATCATCGCAAAGCCCCCATTTTCGGCCAGCTGATCAGCAGTTCCAAAATGGCCGCTGGGTAAACAAAATGGCCGCCTGCTGTGTTGCCTTGCTTTAGAGGCACCGAAAATGGCCACCCCTATGGAGTATTTTCGCTTAAAGTTAGTTTTTAAGCCCATAAGAACGCATTAATGGTGTTTTAATGCATTTCTATGGGCTTTTTAATATCGCTTAGCGATGAAATTGCTTAGCAGCGATTTTTGCTGCACGGATTAACATTGCTAAGCAAGGCATCACTGTAACACAATGTGAAAATAAAGACCTAGGTGGAAGCTGACTCAGAACCTTGGAATAGCATCCTAGGGAGCTACAGAGATTGTGGTAAACTATTAGTATTGGGTCCAAATTCTTTCAGCAGTACTGCCCAACAACTTAAAAATAATAATGGCCTCAGTCTCCCATGAAAAATGCTTCAAATATATTTGGACCAAAACAACTAATCTGCAGACTCTGCGCAAGCTGAAGCTGTAATGATTTGCAAGGCCCCTCTGCTGAATGTCTCAATCAAATGGAAAATAAGGCCCAACCTACTGCTGAAGCCAAGCGCTTAGTCGAATTGCCCATCCCATAGATGGTTGTACATTTTACTATTTGAATGACACAGACAATGAAATTATTAACCAACATGAAAACGCCAAAAAATGCTTCTGCTGGTACACACAGGGCCTTGGGATTCCTTTTTATCTAACTATGAAAATACTAATTTCAACTATGAGTTCCTATACTTACTTGTGTCTCACTGTCTTCCAACAGACGGGGATAACTCAAAGTAAGCAATTTCTTTTTCTTGTGCACTTAATTTTCCACTTCATTCAAATAGACAAATTTGCAGCTACCCCTAGGACATCCAAAAAAATAATTGGATTCACATATATAAGAAACCTGGCTATAAGTGTTTGCCCAACAACAGGCGTAAATAGTATCTGCAATAATAAAATGTATAAAACTTGTTTTGAAAGGACACTATAGAATATTTCTATTTGAGCAGAAGAAATTTAGACTGACATACTCTTTCTGTACAGGGCACGTCAAAACTAATGTGCTTAACAAATAAAGCTCCAATTAAAACTACCTTTGAAACTTTTTTTAAAATGTCAGCTTTTTCTGGCACTGGTCCAAAATGCCAAAGAATTTAATGTGAACCTGTTAATTTTTAACATGGCATTTCCAAGCTCTATGCTATTTATAATCCAAACTGCTGTGCTGGAAATATGGTTGTTAATGATGAAGTGATGAAAAGTATAACTATTTGCTCTCCTACTCTACAAACAGATGCAGCTACAGCATCGTTCTGCACTACTGATTATGTCTTTATTATCTGTGCTATATAAGAAACATACCATATGAACCTTCATGATAGAGGTGGGAAGGAATTTTCACAAGCAACAATAATGCCTTTTAACCTGGAACTTGTAGACATCATGGATGCCCTGTTATTTTATTTGGGACTCTATTTTGCACATGGATTAGAATTAGGCAAGTTTTAATACAAGACAGAAACCAGGGAAAGTTGTTCTGAAACTATCTAGCTAATGTAAAATTTACAATTACATTACAAATTGATTTAAACTGACAAGTTCATCCTCTGTACGCGAAAATGACTTAATCGTTAATGTAAGATTTTTAGCTTGTCCAGTACAATCCCCTCCTCTCCATTTTCTAGATTGCCCTACAAATAATTGATATGTTACTTGAAGCAGGCCTGAAAATGTACATAGCCTTCTGATCTTTGTCATCATCATGGTGAAGTCCAGAGTTGTTCGGTGAGTTAGAAGAGGTGTGAAATGAGCTTGCTATTGTGCATTCAGAACCCTGTTCTGATGTTTCTCATAATTAGCTGCAGAAAGAGAGAGGTTCAGGGGAGAATTACAGCATGTCAGATTGAAGATTTGCCTGGCTTGGCAGCAGTGTTTATTTATATCCCAGAACCTTCCATCTCAGTTCTGTGATAAGATGCTATCTGTGGTGCTCTTTTAAGGAGAGCTGAGGAACGACTATGGGTGTAGCGAAGAGAAGAGTACCACTGTGTGTGACAGGTCAATGGTGTGGCACACTGGAAGGCAAATTCTGGAAACAATGTTCCACATCTTTATTTCCTTAAAACCGATATAATAAATTCCACAATGGAGCTGAATCTTAGCTGAATATAAGTTAAGCATGCATTCAAAAAACAGATAGGCAAATACATGTAGAATTAGGTGCATGTCCTTATTTGTTTGGTTGTTTTAAGGAGAAGAGTGAAACTCAGATGTAGCATGACATACTAGGATGAGTGTGGGAGAACTATGGTGATCAGGGATGGGATTTTCATTACTCTAGGACTCCCTGCCCCAGAAGTCACCTAGAATCCCCAAAGCAGACTACTGGGAGTGGGAGAGGAGAAAGAAGAAGGAAAAAGAGATATGCTTTGGTTAGAAAGCAGAAGAGAACACCCACTCAGTTGTACTGCATTCTGGTAGCCATCTCACTGCTCTGCAGGAGAGTAGTTTATGGAGAAGCTGCTCATATAGAATCTAATAGATTTCAACCCTTCCTACAGAGCAGGAAGTTGATTCCCAACAAGCAGTGCAACGGATGGCGTGTACCCAGTCAAAGCCCATTCAATCCTGGAACTATGAAAATCCCAGCCCTAACGGTGACAACAGGAATCATATAACTAAAAAGAGAGTGGTGCCTCACAATACGAGTGTTCCGTTTTACGATGAAATCGCTTTACGTAGAAGGTTTTGCGATCACAAAAGTGATCGCAAAACGATGTTTCCTATGGGGGAATTTCACTTTGTGATGATCGGTTCCCTGTTTTGGGAACCTATTATCGCTAAGCGACGATTTCCGGTCAGCTGATTGGCGGTTTCAAAATGGCCGCCAAGTAAAAAAACATGGCTCCCCGCTCTTTTCTGGGACAGATTCCTCGCTGCACAGGCAGCTAAAATGGCCACGCTATGGAGGATCTTTGCTGAACGGTGAGTTTCAAGCCCCTAGGAACGCATTAATTGAGTTTTAATGCGTTTCTATGGGCTTTTAAATTTCGCATTACGACATTTTCATTCTACAGCAATTTCGCTGGAATGAATTAACATTGTAATGCGAGGCACCACTGTACCTGAAAACAGAAACTAATAGGAACTTCCAAAGCTGCTTCTTTAACATGAAAACCAAACCAAGAGTTCCTCTCTTTCCCCGACCCTTAAAGTCAAAGATCCAGCTTACTGCAGACACAGACTTACTGAACAAACAGTAAGCATCTTTCCATGTGAGCAGGCCTCTTAAAACATCAGCTGATACATCCAAAGCCTGGAGTTCCCGCTCAGAACTTCTTCCTTGTCACAATATCATGCCCTGTTATTTGGGACTCTACTTTGCATATGGATTAGAATTAGGCAGGTTTTAATTCATGTACCAATAAATATCAGAAATACATATGTAACAGAACAATTGTTCAAATATTATGACTACCATCTGTCCTTTTGCTTACAGAAATAAATCTCTCTGCATACCTCAGTGATATGACATTAAATTTTGACTGAACAGTTCTAATGTGCTAATGGTACTATTCTTATGCTCATACATGGCAGTAATACTGTGGTATAGAATGCCTTATTATTTACACAATCCTGCGATTCTACCTGGTGCTTGACAAGCAACATGAGATAAAACAGAATGGAAGGAAGGGGGAGGGAAAAGTCACATGGATGTAAGCAACTGGGTGTAAAGTTTTGAATATCACAACAGAAATTTTAAACACAGACATTGACAAACGTAGCAAAAGACATTCTGAACAGCAGTTGCTTGAATGATGTCAACACGTGAGTTTAAGCTCCAGAGCTCTCAGATACTTTTTCTGAAGCAACCTTCATTTGGAAAATAAGGTTGCAGCTGGCCTCTTGGAGATGCTAATTTAAGTAAGCAATGCACTGCAAAATGTATGCATGTGATTTTTGCCCCATCCCACGCCCTGCATATGTATCTCTAGATGACGATATGACAGAAGTGGATAGAGAAATCAACAGTTAACAGTATGTGGTGCACCATACTAATTTTATAACTCAATTGTGAATACATATTTCAAAAACATTGACATGTCCTTTGAGTTCTAAAGAGGCCTTGCTTGGAAAAAAAGAAAAGGAACACCTAATTCTTCTGAATAATTTGTACTACTTTCCTTGGTAATAATTATTATCAGGGAAAGTAATAAAAAATAAATTTAGCAAGCAAAATTAAAAACGGTGGTTGTTGTGGGTTTTTTGGGCTCTTTTGCCGTGTTTTGAAGGTTGTTCTTCCTGACATTTCACCAGTCTCTGTGGCATCTTCAGAGGACAATTAAAATTACAAACCATTTTAAAGCATATGAATTACTCCTTACTGAATTAATCATTTCATTAAGTTAAAATACAAATAAGAGTTCTTATCACCTCAGACACTTACGCAGGCAGGAACTACCATTAGGTAAATTGAGGTGGTCATCTCAGATAGCTTTGTGTATCATGAAACGGACAGAAAACTGGTTACCTCACTCAGTAGCTTCCAACCTTGGGTATCTCAGGAGTTCTTGGACTACAAATCCCAGAAGCCTTCACCACTAGCCATGCTGTCCCTGGTTTTCAGGGTGCTGCAGTTCAAGACACCTGGGTTACCCAAGGTTGGGAACCAATGATCTAATTCAATGGTTCTTAACCTTTTTGAAAGAAACCCCCCCTTGAGCCTTTGAGGAAGTTATCATCGCCCCCTCCCCGCGGTGATGATATCTTTTTATTTATTTATTTATTTATTTATTTATTTATTTATTTATTTATTTATTTATTTATTTATTTATTTATTTATTTAAGACACTTAAATCCAATGACCCATGAAAACAAAATTCAATTCCAAGAAAATGAAATGCCCCCCAAAAGTAACATTTAATGATTTAGTTGCAAGCGAATTTTAAGACGCAACAAGAAATATAAAAGGGGCATAAAAACAAACCGCAATGCAGGAACTAAAAATTTCAAGACGAAAACTCTGAAACTAAATTAAGATTGGAGGAAAATATATATTCATGCACATTGTAAAAAGGCTGCAGCCATCTTCACAGGTTTGGCTTGCTCCAGCACCCCCCTACTGCCCCCTTCTGCTCCAGCACCCCCACACCGCCCCTTTTCGTTCTACCGCCCCCCTGAAAAATGAAATCCCCCCCTGGGGGGCATTATCGCCCACGTTAAGAACCACTGATATAATTTATTATTACTGTACTGATAACTATCAGAAAACAGGGTGGCACCAGTAGGACTTAGGTACAGCTAATCCCATTGTCAGGAGAAAGTAGGCATATAAATGCAACCCATCCATCCATCTATCCATCCAGCTAGGATTTTCTGCCTCAGATGTCAGAATCGCTTGATCAGCCTTGGGCATCCAACATTGGATGCAGGCTGTTATTTACTGTTGCACCTCAGGAAACAATATTAACCCCCGAAGAACATTTACACTTATTATTTCTAAGACAAAAATACTGAGGAATCAATTTATGGACACATCCTTTAGAGACACTACATTACAGTTATGAACATCCTCAGACACAGAGTGGGAAAGTATTGACAGTCTCAAGCCCTCACGTTTCTTCCAAAGCATGAGCACAGAATTACAATCCCAGCAAGCGAAAGTGAATGGCCATCACAATGTCTTGGGGGCAAAGAACTCCACAGTTGGACTAGGCACCAAGATCTAGATGTCCCGTCATTTGCTAGACAAGAAGCTAGTTTTAAAAGAGTGGTAGAAAAACTCAACCCTATCCACCTCCCCCACGATCAGGTATATTGTTAAGAATCCTTATTATGTCTTTTTTCTCCTCATCTTTTTTCTAAATTAAGAAGTCTAAAACCTCCCCCACGATCAGGTATATTGTTAAGAATCCTTATTATGTCTTTTTTCTCCTCATCTTTTTTCTAAATTAAGAAGTCTAAAATATTGCTCCCTCTCCTCATAGGAAAGTGACTCCAGTCCCTTGATCATTCCCCTTTCTCAGTTCTTCAAGATAGATAGATAGATAGATAGATAGATAGATAGATAGATAGATAGATAGATAGATAGATAGATAGATAGATAGATAGAGAGAGAGAGAGAGAGAGAGAGAGACAGACAGACAGACAGACAGACAGACAGACAGACAGACAGACAGACAGACAGACAAAACTTTATTACGGTCAAAAGACCAGCCACATTCTACAACATAATTTCTAAGAAGCAACAACCAGAAGAATACACAATATTTCAAACATGGTCACACCATGGATTTAAATAGAAACATTAGGATCCTAGCAGGTTTATTTTCAGTTACTCTCCTGATGACCACTAGTATGAGATTTGCCTTTTTCACTGCTGCCACAATTCATCTGACGTTCTGACCGCCTGAAGTATCTGCTATGAATATTGCCCCAACATCTCTTCCCGTGCCATAGATCTAAAGGAATGAAGAAAATTATATAGGTAGCTGTTTCTGCAGGAACATAATGGAAGCTTACATTATCTAGACTCAGTTCATTCCAAAGATCAACAGCGATTGGAAGGAGGAAATCTGAACTTCCTGCTTTAAACGATCAACAGGAAACAGACAAAAATATTGTACTCAGTTTGAGGAAACCTGACAGGAGCAGTGAATTGCAAGGAACTATAGCTAGATGGAAGGATTGTTAAAAGCTTAACTGTTCTGTTTAATCACGGAGATTTCACTGAAAGCAGCTTCCATTTTGGCAAAGGTTTTTCCCACAAGAGAGAAATCCAAAACACCAAGGTTTGGAGAACTAGTAGCCACCATTCTTGCTTTCTATCTGCAACCATTTCCTATTTCTTCACTTTTTCTTGGATGACAACTTCAAAGGACAAAATGTGGTTTTTCACAAAGAGTTTCGACTTACACAACAGTCATATTTGTACCATTGTCTTTAATGCATGTATAGTGCTGGAAACATGAAGAAGATGCATTAACCACAGTAGAGTTCATAGACTCCTCCCAAATCAATTTCGTTCCAAATCTACACTTGTTAATTCTACAATATAATAAAGCAACTACACTTCCAAATCTCCCAGAGGAATCTGAATAAACTTTCCAACAAGGAGACCACTTGAAAACAGGCCTTTGGACAAACCCAGTCATAATAACCAGCATAAGTGGCCATGATGAAATTTCCAATCACAGTTTTACATCCGTTCTACTACCTTTCATCAAAAATGCCCAGTGCTGGTACAGAAAGCTCTGCACAAGCAGAACAATTCATATGGAAAGCTGCTTTAGAAATAATACCCTGGCATAAGGCACATTCACCCAGCAGGTGTGACACCCATGAGAAAACCTGCAGAGAAATATTGTAGAGACCACTCTCAGGATGGGATTCTATACTTACTTGGAAAGAGTTATGTGCAACTTATTAGTAGGCTAGTAATCCACCACATGACAGGAGCTAGACTCAGTGATTCGTAGGATCCCTTCCAGTCTGCACTCCTAAAATGACGATGAGGATGATGATTAAATCCTGAGCAAGAGAATTTCAGCCATTGTATCAACTGCCTTTGCAGCAGCAGATAAACAGTTGTCTCTCTCTCTCTCTTTTTAAAACTGACTGGACTTTTTATGGTATTTACTATTAGGTTCTGCTGAACTAACAAGTTTCAGTGGCCATTAGTACTGGGCTTGCACTCTTCCCCCAAGGAGACCACAGGGAAATACAGGGTATAATTCAGCTTCCCTTTCTCAGATTTGTGGTCAAGCTCCACAGAGAAACTAAGAACTCTGGTTTAAAATAAACTCTGCTCACTTTGCTAAACGAGTAATAGATTAATAACACTACTTTTACATAATGATTCCTGGTTAATACGTAACAAGCTACAAATCAGAGCAAGTAAAAGTCATCAGCAGTCTTCTATTCAGAAGAAGAGAAGGACCGGCCGAAGGTAGCCAAAGTTTTCATATGAGGGTTTGCAAAGGTCTTGTGCACATGCCCTTGGATTAGTGTTATGTACAAATTAGCTCACTATCCATGTATATCCAGACTGAAAGCAACCTTTGGAACAGTTTATTCAAGAAAAAGAAGAAAGGATTACGGCATGCACTCCAAAATTGCTTGATTTAAGAAGAGAGAAGCTAATCTCAGAATGTAATAGAATGTTACTTAATGTGCCCTCAACAGTCTCTTGCTCTTAATTTTTACAGGGAGTAAAAAAAACAAAAAAACAAACCCAAACTTTGAAAAATACACACCACTGGATAACAAGAATTTGTTGCCCTAGAAAGTTGTAAAATTACCTTCTCTGGAGATGTTTACGAGAAAGCTGAATAAACATCTGTTAAGAATTACTTAGAGAAAGAATTATATCACCACGGGGGGAAAAACAATTTGTGATATAGGAAGTCTATTTATTATTCTATACTTCTTTTATACTGGAAATCTAGAAAGAAGCAGCAATATTTTATTTTACCTAACACCCTATACAGCTACTGAATAACTTTAATATAGTGCTACAATCATGAGCCAAAATCAAGTTTTCATAGCCATAATCCAAAAGATATTTTCCTTTTTTAGCTTCTTATTCATGCCCATCTTTACTTAGTATATATATAAAAAAAGTAAAGAGCCCCATGGCGCAGCGGTTAAACCGCTGTACTGCAGCCAAAACTGTGCTCAAGTCCTGGGAATCAATACCAGGCAACCGGCTCAAGGTTGACTCAGCCTTCTATCCTTCTGTGCTTGGTAAAATGAGTACCCAGCTCGCTGGGGGGGGGGGATATGTAGCCTGCATAATTAACTTGTAAACCGCCCAGAGAGTGCTTGAAGCACTATGGGGCGGTATATAAGCAGCAGGCTTTGCTTTTTGCTTTTTTTGTACTAATTGTACCTAATAATACTAAGGCAAATAAGGTGGCACACAGACGAACAAAGCACTTAAAGTTGTACACCGGTTGTATATGATTCTATATAATCTGTGTTCAAAATCTGCTGAGTAGCATTCATTCATTCATTCATTCATTCATTCATTCATTCATTCATTCATTCATTCATTCATTCATTCATTCATTCATTCATTCATTCATTCATTCATTCATTCATTCATTCTCTGTTCCTCTTCTCTGAAATTACATATCCAGAAATACAAAAGGGGATATTAGGATATATTTTTCTTAAGACCCAACATTGCATCTAAATACTTGATTCCCACCTATCTTCATGCAGCTCCATATAGAGTCTGCCTCCATCAGAACACGTTCCCCCATGCACCTTTGTGAGTTGCAGGGAACCCTTGAATCTCCCATGGCACTTTTCTAACAGTTTGAAGAAGTGTTGCAGGAATGTCATGGAGATGAGGGGGCTGCTCTACCTCTTGCCAGTTTAAGGGTTTCCAACCCCATAGTTCAACTTGGGGTGGGAGGGTTCCCCATTGAATTATGGGACAGGGAGTCCTTGAAAACCCCTACTCTCAGCTGCAGTAGATCCAAAGTGTAGGCACTGAAAAAAACACTCTCAGGATGACCTTCTGTGTCTGGTTTTGAAGACATGTTGAGCAGGGAAAGCATCCTGCTAAATAACAACCTAAATCTCTCAGGAAATTACGTTTTTCACAAGTGTGCTTCAGACATGGCAACACAACTCTTTGCTACAGAAAAATCCACAGGAAAGTAAAAAAGAAATCTCAGCAGTTCCAAGAGATGAATTCACTCAGCAAGATTAAGAACTTTTCTAAATATCCTTGAGAGCTAATTCCACAATGCAGAAAATCATGTATTTTTTTTTCCATCCCTGCACATGGAAAGCTAGCAAACCCAAGCAAAGAAAGCCTTCTCTCCAACACTGGTGGAACTAGCCTCTAGATATTTCCAGGTATCTGTACACCATTTCCAAAAGCTACGGTCACATACAGGAAAGAATTGTAAACAAAGGTCTTCACTATCCACAGGGAGTTATAAATATGGAAGATGGAGTGAGGAAGAATAATGACAGACAGCAGCTTAGCATGTGCATCAATACTGGTCACTGGCCAAAAAAAGGGATTTATGAGAATAACTAGTAACAAACGTCTTGAGACAACGCCAGGCCAGGCCAGGATACGTGACAAGGGTAAAAGCTTTCATTTAAGATTTATTGCAGGCAAAGAAACTTTTTTTTTCAAATGAAAAGGGATTAATCTATTTGGCAAGAATATCTCCCCATAATGAAGCTCCACTTGAATTTGCAATTCTGCAATTCTCTCAAATATGCCTTCCCTTTTTAAAAAATCCCGGCCTCAGTAATTTGTCTTCTCTTTGTACTATTTCTTGTTCCTCGAGGTAGTTATTAGTAAGTAGTCTTAAATGCAAATTCCATAAAAGTTTCTCTTCCTGCACACCTCTGGAAAAGATAAAGAAGGTACATTAACGGAGACCTACATATAGGTCCGTGATAAAAGGTGGCATAAAAAAAAATCAGCTCTTAATTTCGTAAAGTTAGAAGGGAGAAACCTTCTACAGAAATACTGGCCAGGAACATAACGTGTCATCTGCAACATCACCCAATCAGTAATTCTGTCTTCCTACAGAGGGGCAGTCTGTGACCTGATGTTTACAGAAAAACCTGTGCAATGGCTAATCTGTAGCATTGTTCTAAGCAAATGTTCAAATGAAAATAAGACTGGCAGGCAGGATCCAGAAAGAGGTGGGGGGAGAAAAAAAAACACATTCAAAATTCCAGTCCTGCAGATAACAGGTAGTATGGTGGTGTCAGAACAGGTGGCAAAATAAGGTTTTAAGAATAACAAGCCACTTGGGATAAGTGGTGCCCTTGTATGACAGGGGTATCCCAGCTACTTTTTCCCCCCGAGAAGTGCTGTGTAAGCAAAAGGGAGTAAGAATAGGCTTCCTTACAAACAACAGATTTATACGCAAGAGAGCACTCAAACATGCAACCCACTCAGCCTGAAACATACAGACTGCAGCAATGATGTCCAAAAAGGCCATAACATCTTATTTTGCTGAATGCATGAACTGGCCCTAAGGCTAAAGCTGGAAGAATCTTTTTTTTACATGAAGCAAGTCCAGTGACATGCCACAATTTCAGTACACAAACGTTCTTCTTTCAATCAATCACACAATTCCATAGTAAGATTCACATGGCACCGCTACGTAATGTACTGCTACCAGATACTCTTCACAGTGCTTCCAATATGTAAACGACTTCACCTCCATTCTATCAGCATTTTGAACCCTTTCATAAAGCCCTGCTCTTTAAATTCATTAGAACAAATATGGATAATTATTTGATAGGAAATACCTATTAGATTTTCCTGCTAGAGACGTTTCCTTTAGAAAAAATGCAGAGTCCCCTGAAAAGAGAAATCCGCCTATTGATGTGCCACTTGAACTGCTGTTAACTTTTCTGCCATTCTTTTCATTAGTTCTTATCTTCGGTCTCGAAGCAGATTACCGAAAATCTGGTAGCAACAATTAAGTAGCCGTGCATAGTGAGCCACTGCATACATTTGCCGTCACTTCTCTCCTTGGAAAAGAATCAAAGCATGATGGACAGCAAGCAGAGAAGAAGGCAGGATATGTCACAGCAGTCAACAAAAGACAGACAGGATATAGAAAAAAATTACTGAAGCTATACCTTAGGACCATAAAGAAAGCAGACCACCGAAGAATTGATGCCTTTGAATTGTGGTGCTGGAGGAGGCTCTTGAGAGTCCCCTGGACTGCAAGGAGAACAAACCTATCAGTTCTAAAGGAAATCAAGCCTGAGTGCTCACTGGAAGGACAGATCCTGAAGCTGAGGCTCCAGTACTTCGGCCATCTCCTGAGAAGAGAAGACTCCTTGGAAAAAACCTTGATGTTAGGAAAGTGTGAGGGCAAGAGGAGAAGGGGATGACAGAGGATGAGATGGTTGGACAGTGTCATCGAAGCTACCAACATGAATTTGACCCAACTCCGGGAGGCAGTGGAAGATAGGAGGGCCTGGTGTGCTCTGGTCCATGGGGTCACGAAGAGTCGGACACGACTAAACGACTAAACGACAATACCTTAGGTTGCATCTGAACTTCAAGAAAAAAAAGAGGGGGGTGGAGAAATAATATGCTGTACTTTCCCCTCTGCAGTAGTGAGGGCTACAAGTGTTTTGGAGAGAAAGAGAGTAGAATTTCCCATTCTAATTCTGTAATTGATGCCCAATTCCATGCTTCTGCTCTGTGCTCCTGGGCTTACAGGCCATTTCCAGTAATAAAATATCATGATTAACACATAAGAAAAATACTATTTCTTTCTGCATCCATTAACTATTGTCAAGTTTTGTCAGTATAAAGGCAATTTCTGCACTCTTGGCACATCTATATCTAGCACTCCGTTTCACAATGCTCTGAAGGGAGGGAGAGTGGTTATTTATATTAATAAAAGGCAAGAGAATTCAATAGTGAACTCCTCTCTTATGAGATGTTCACAGCTGCAATAGCGCACATCTTTCTAAATCCAGATCAACATGACACTGATACATAGTCAATAAGTGGGAAAAGACATGCCAGTGGTTCTGAACAAATTTATTAAAAACAAAACAAAACCCAGAATAGATTATCATGGCTATGTTGTAATATCAAAGCAAAAAAAAAAATTCATATGCCATAAAGCAATGTATTTGCTCCAGTAGTTTTAAAGAAGAGATTTGCTTTGCTTGTTGATTATGTTACTAAATCATTAATGTTTTTGACTCCCTCTGTAATTTTTTTCTGGAGACAGATACTACTATCAGCTTTTTCTCATGCTTGGACAACATGAATTGCTGGCAGCACAAGGTATAAAATCTGCCATGCTCATAAGCGACATGTACATAGCAGGAAAGTCAGTAATGATGATACAATGATTATTTACTATTTTATATATATTAATACCTGAAGACAAGGTGAATGCCCTGCCTTTCCATCAAGGTTTCCCCAGTTGCAGCTTCTCTGATAAATACAACGCCGTATTGTGACTGTGGTATAACTGTCATTTGTGCATAAAACTTTACGTGACGGCTTTAAGATTTAGACTGTGTTTTGCTCTTTTGTATTGAAGTTGTTGCCTTTTTTCTTAATAGTAAGAACTTTTTCAAAGAAAGTGTGGAAAATAAACAGAGAGCCTGCTTTTTGTTTTATATGCAAATTGGCATACATTTTTCAATGCCCTACTTCTAGTTACAGTGTATATATTTACTGTGTTCTGGCAAGAAAGATTTTGAGATCCAGTGCCGTGTAGCAGGCAGAGCCTCAGATGACAACTAAAGATCTAGGTTCAAATTCCCACTTGGCTATCGAAACTCACTGGGGAATGTCAACAGTAAACCATTCACTGAACATCTCAACATAGCTCAAATCTTAAATAGGTTCACCATAACTCAGGAGCAATCTGACTACCTGTAACAACGACAAAATGGATTTAACTGAGTGATTAGAGGTTTCCAAGTTCAATCCCTGGCATCTCCAGATAGACTAAGAAGAGAACTCCCAAGTGAAAACATGCTTACAGTCATTTTAGGAAATATGAAACTAAGAATTTCCCACCTAATTTAGAGGGGCTTTTATATATACAGTGGTGCCTCACATTACGATGTTAATTCGTTCCAGCGAAATCGCTGTAGAACGAAAACGTCGTAAAGCGAAATTAAAAAGCCCATAGAAACGCATTAAAACCCGTTTAATGCGTTCCAATGGGCTGGAAACTCACTGTCCAGTGAAGATCCTCCATAGCGCGGCCATTTTCGCAGCGAGGAATCAGTCCCAGAAAACAGCGGGGGGAGGGCATTTTGTTTACCCAGTGGCCATTTTGAAACTGCCGATCAGCTGTCCGAAAATCATTGTTTTGCAAAGAATCGGTTCCCAAAGCAGGGAACCAATCATCACAAGTGAAATTCCCCCATAGGAAACATCGCAAAAAGTTCATTGTAATGCGGTTTCGTTGTTAAACGGAGCGATCGTAAAGCAAGGCACCACTGTACACTTCTTTCATTAAGGCCCTGAAAATATACAGAGGACAACTTGTGCACAGTTGCCTCATTTTCTTATTTTGGCACCTTGGCCTCCTATTTTTGACCGTACCAGCCAACAAATAATTTTTAAAGCTAATTAAATTGCATTCACTTGAACTTAAGCAACTGCAACAGCATTGTTCTGGAAGATTCTGAGTCATAATGGGACTGAATTATTATATGAATAACGCCTTACTGCTCTGTTCTCGGATTCTTTAATTATGCAGAATCATAATATTGTGTATTAATGTTCAATACTCATTTTTATTATATTCATCTTGCATGCAGCACCCTTTCTGGTTGTGAGCATGTCTTGGGTTTCCCCAGATGGAAGGCAGCTTCCAAAATTCCAGTGGTACTGTATATTAATTTAACAAGGTGTTTAAGACCTAATCTCTTTTGAATTCATGTCGCCAAATATTTTCCCATAAAATAAAAGTATTTCATTTATTGTGGCATGGTGTCACAATTTATTTTTGCTACATCTTTTTTTCTTTAATTAAAAGAGAAATAAAAATGGCAACCATACTTTGTTCAGTATGTTTACCTCTTGATTCATCTGTTACTATTACTGTATTTTTTGCACCATAAGACTCACTTTTTTCCCACAAAACAGGGGGGTGGAAAGTCTGTGCATCTTATGGAGCGAAGAAAACAGATTATATTTTCCTGTTTTCTTCTCCTAAAAAATCGGTGCGTCTTATGGAAAGGTGCGTCTTATAGAGCGAAAAATACGGTAAATGTTTGCTTTGAGCAACAGGCTTTCTTCACTTCTCCATTTTATAAGCCTTTTAAGGCTAGAACAAAAAGCTCATGCACCACATCGTACAAAAGGAAGCCAATATTTGGAAAGCTCAAGCCATGTCTTCTGTATCAGATGGTGAATTCCACAATGCACAGAATTTTACATTTTTCCCCTACATCTGCTGGTGATAACCAAATTTTCTGGTAGGCAACTTCACAGCTCTCAAGGATTACATTTTGAAAGAAATTACAAGGTGAAAAAAATTCAAGCAGCAGGATACAGATATTTTTCTCTGTTCCAGTATATCCTTGTAAAGCAAGTATGTTTGTTGATAAAAAAAACAATGAATGAGTGAACAATTAATGAATGAAAAAAAATGAATCTTTAAAACAAAACAAATGTTCATATTATGTTTCTTTAAAGCAGCAATCCTAAATATCCTGATTTGGAAACAGAATAGGGAGTTTTACTAGTAGGAGAGTCATTTTATCATACACTAGAACGGTCACAACTCAGGAAAATATGAAATTATTATTGCGCAGAATTTAAGAGGGAAAGGGAAGAAAAAGCTAAAGCTACAGGTCCATGTTGCAGACTTAACCAGCCTACTGAGATAAATTGGGAAGAACAATTGCCATCTAATTTATTCACAAGGAGGAAAAATTATACAACTGTATATTCTTAAGAGTGCAGGTCAGCATTAGTGCAAGTTGTAAAACAGCTTATCCCGCTCCGCCCTGCCCCAGCCCCACTTATGATCTGCATATTGTCATTTTGTCTTTCACTGAAGGCATCATCATCATCAACAACAACAGCTGCCTAGGCACCATTTCCCATATTCTCCAGTGTTCCAAACTTTGCACAACTGATCCACTGCACCACCACAATAAAAAGATTATTTGGGAGGGGAAAAAATGCTAAAGTGTTTGTTCATGGGGAATGAGATTTTTTTAAAAAAAAAAAAGTATGTCTTTTTTTCAGAGTGTTGGGAGGGGGAACTCTTCTGACAAATTTTAGCCCAGCTTGAGAGAAAACAGAGAGGCAGCACAGAACGCACCATGACTATGCGTGTGTCTCATTTGATAGTATGCAGGCTCCTCAAAGCACAATAGACTGCTTCACATAAAATACAGAAGGATCCATTGTCCGTTCCAAATTAGCATGTAGCAGGAAAATTCCTCTGCAAGATGTAAATGCCTTGGCAACCAAGCGGCAGATTTTATGTAAGCTGAACATCTTTTTGTTCCATATGCTTTAGAGCCAACAAACTGGTCTGCATTACCACCTTTCAGGACTGAAATTAGAAGTTCTTCTGGAGGTCAAACTATAGATCCACCCCACTAAAAACAGAAAGATTACTGAGCGTTAGTCAAGAATACTAGTAGTCATAGTACAAGCCACACTCTTTTAGAAGTCTCAAACTTCACAACATACAGTTTTGTGGTTGCTTTTATGCATGTTTGATGTGGCTTTCGCATTTCACGAATGCTACTCAATGTATGAAATGCAGAGAGGAAGAAAAACAAGGGTGTCTTAAAGGCTGTAACACAAATTAAGATGTGCATTTTAAGCAAAACAGTAATAATGTATTATAGGCTTTTGTTTCGTTAATTCCCCAAGAACCTCTTCTCCAAGCCCATCCTGTATTTTTTTGTTTTCACCCTTGCAACCCTAATGATTTTGTTTTACGATTTGCCCTACAAATTCATAAACGGGGGTTCTTGAGACACCTGCCGAGGCAAGAAAAATGGCATCTTGTGTGCTGAAATTCATTAAATAATTTTATACTGTTTGAAATGATACAGCAAGTGGTGACACACCACCTTTCAAGACCCTCTTTACAACCACAGCTAGGGATCAAGGGTAGCCCCAGCCAATGCTTTTATGGTACCATCGCCCTGCCTCAAACATGCACGTTTATGTCACAGGCAAGGTGCAGTCCAAAGGCATAAGTCTAGCCGCCTACAGTGGTCGCAATGACCAGATAGGTGGGGTATAAATTAAATTAAATTAAATTAAATTAAATAAATAACTCTCCCATGTTTTCCCACTGTTTGCTGCTATTTCTTCTCTGCCTCCCCAGAAAAGTGACATGAAGGGGGGAGGGGAGGGAAATGAAATAGTTGCTCATAATCTTTTTACTGGCAGAGTCAGGAGCTGTTCACGTGGAAGTAACAGATCGTGATGAACTCATCAGTTTATCAAAGTCAGCAAGTGGACTAGCATGAGCAAGTGAACATGAGCATATGCCAGTTACACACACACTACTTCCAGGTGCAAATCTCCAAATCCGGGTTGCCAACCTTGTGTCCCTTGACAAATGTGTATTGGTGGGCAAGGCTGAAGCTGGAGCTGATGGGGAACAGGCCACTTCGCTCTCCCCCCACTTAGCAGACTGAACATCTGCAGGGTGATTTTGCAACGAGGCCAAAGGACCAGACGCCCACTCCTGTTCTATTACAGTATCTTACTCACCAAACAAGACGAGTATGGGGTCATTGGACAAAATGGAATATTCTATAATATAAAAACTTTTGAAGTGGATGCCTGAGAGGAGAGCTGAGCTCAACCAGTTTGAGAAACACTGTGCTGTGCAATATAACACAAACTGAATTCTGCCAACATGTAAATATTTCAAATCCCACGGCTTCCCCACTTCTGGTCTCTCAAGCCAAACCAGAGATGTGGGTAGACATGACGAAACATACAACCACTTTTGGTTCTGCTATGATCCCAGGGAAATGCAAAATGCTTTCTAAAATGATCTTAAGTTGGCTTTTACGTCTACGGCGGTAAACCATCATTATATTAGCACCAGATGGCACAGCATCAAGGGGTGTTTCCCCCCACTATTTTGCCTCAGGATGATAGACTAAACTGGGATTTCGGTATTACTATGATGCTTGAGCGGTAATTCAAATGCATGTCTTAAAATTAAGCCTTCCAACACATTTTGTAGCCAATAAGGCAGCTTCAATTACAGGCATCAGTTCAATGCATTTATACCATACGTTCAGTGCAACAGAGAGAAAACAGAAGCTATTTTCGTCTGTGGGATTTTCGGCAACCAGCCCTCTTCCCAATTCAACCCAAGGTAGAGAGAACTACAATTAGCACAACATTATTAAGTTTCCTTCTTTTCAGTGTTCACCTTTGGAGTAGCACACATGGAATTTTTAAAAGGTAATAAAATGGGGATCTATATACTTTTTATATAAAAAAATAGTATATACATAAGATCAGTACGTACATACCTGAGACCAGGCATAAACTGTTATACCAATGACAATTTATTTATTTTATTTATTTATTTATTGGACTTATATACCGCCCCATAGCGCTACAAGCACTCTCCGGGCGGTTTAGTTTTTAATTATACAGGCTACACATTGCCCCCCCAGCAAGCTGGGTACTCATTTTACCGACCTCGGAAGGATGGAAGGCTGAGCCAACCTTGAGCCGGCTACCTGGGATTTGAACCCCAGGTCGTGAGCACAGTTTTAGCTGCAGTACAGCGTTTTAACCAATGCGCCACGAGTAAGATTGCAATGGAGAGGTAGGAAAAGTAATCTCTCATGAACTCTCTTTTACATAAATGAGTGTCCCTTGGTCTTACCTAGCAGTGCAACAGGCTTCTTCTAATCGAGTTTTGATTTTCAGCAAGCCCCCATGATGCCAGGCAGAGCAAAATTCATAGGATGACTCTCGGATTCAGCCATTTGCCATCAGAGGGGATTCATGAGCTAATCAGTGCTTGTGGCTTCTGCTGAGACATTTGGGCCTCTGCAAATTCCCTGGCACGTCAGCTGCTGATACCAGACCTGGGCAATGTGATGGATTAAAACCAGAATTTCCACACCGTGAGCCTTAGAGCTGCTTCAGAAAATTATCTGATATTCTTCATTGTCAAGATCAGCAATGGGACAGAGGTTTCTCTGAAGGCCAACTTATTCACCTATATCTTACTGATCTATTTCGATTCATATTCATTTGTATTTATATACCAATTTTTTTATTCACAAAAAATCTTATATTAAGGACATCTTTGTTCTGTGTTTTGCAAACACTTCAGGACTTCATTTTTAGTTTACAGATATACAGAGAGAGAAAGTACAGTGGTGCCTCGCTTAACGATTACCTCGTTAAACGACGAAACCGCTTGACGATGAAGTTTTTGCAATCATTTTTTCACTTAACGATGATCGGTTCCCTGCTTTGGGAACTGATTTTTCGCTAAACAACGATTTAGAAACAGCTGGTTGGTGGTTCTAAAATGGCCGCCCGCTGTGCAAAATGGCTCCCCGCTCTGTTTTCAGGACAGATTCCCCGCTTTACAGGTAGCGAAAATGGCCGCCCCAATGGAGGATCTTCACTGGACTGTGAGTTTTCAGCCCATTGGAACACAGTGAACTGGTTTCAATGCATTTCAGTGGGCTTTTTCATTTCGCAAGACAATGTTTTCATAAGACAGCGATTTTCACAGAACGAATTAACATCGTCTTGCGAGGCACCACTGTAACCATGGCATTTTGGAACATCACTAAGGCCAGAATTCTTTCAGGAAAAAAAATCATACAAGCAATAGAAATCATGCAGACATATCCTTCGCTCTGTTATGGTGTTTGTCACACAATTAATCAAATAAGCAATTCTGCAGTCTATGCACAAACAGCCACACAAGAGACCCTACAGCAAAGAAGAGAAAGAGCTCACACCATTAGCATTACACATATTTTTGAAACAGAATTCTAGTCTTGCAAAAAAAAAAAAAAAAAAAAAAAAAACCAAAGGTTAACAAATAAGTTTCTGTGCAATACAATTTGCTTTTCTAGAAGAACCTTACACAAACATGACAGCAAATCCGGAGGGGCTACATAAGTTGCAAATTTGTTCAGCCAAGATGCAAAAGAGCAACTTCAAGCTCAAGAGCCTTTGTGTGCGCAAAGCTGGGGAATCACAGAATAACAGAGTTGGAAAGGGCCTACAAGGCCATTGAGTCCAAATCCCTACTGAATCCAAGAATCCAAATAAACATAGATTCGGCAGATGGTTGTCCAATTTTCTCTTGAATGCCTCGAGCATTGGAGGGCTCACCACGTCCCAAGGTAATTAATTGTACTGATCTAGAAGAAAAACAAAAATCAGCAACTCCTCCAACTATTGGGCAAACCACTTCTGAGAGCCAGACAAGAAACTATGGAGGTAAATGCTGAAGTGTTAATAATTCTCTGATAGCTTTTTTGGACATCGTCTCCGTGAATCCTCCAGCCAGGATGGTCAGGGGATTCAAGGAGCCGTAGACTGTAACAGAAACGTCTTCAAGCTTTGTGCTAAATATACCCTCTTGCCTGGATCCTGGCCTTTCTTCAATATATAAAGCTAGTAGTGGTTAAAAGGGATCCTGAATCCATCTTGGCATGCTTCTGCTCCATTCATTTGGTAGGATTTTGTAGTGAACTGGCAAATACTCTCCTTGCGCTTAATGGTTCAGGAAGAGCATTAAAAAAAAAAAAACTTTAGCTACAGACCATGCCTGCAGTTGATATATTAACAGGCTACAAATGAGTATTCGATAATCACACCTAAGTTAGTTGTAATGAATTAAGACTTCCAAGGAAAGAATACAGAACTCCAACCCAGGAAAATTTTAATGAGCCCCAGCAAAGTGGAAGGCAGAACAAATTGATCCCCTGTCAAAGGCATTTTCAATTTACGTATTGCTTTTGAATAACCTTGAAGCAAAATGTATCCATCCTCTGCATGTGTAGTGGAATTTAAGAATATTTCATCCAAATTCCTCCTCCTCCTCCTTCATGCCTCAAAAACTTAGTAAATCCAAATAAACAGGCATATGTGTGTGAGCATTGCCATGAAGCATCTGGAAAAGACTCTTACCAAGACAATTTTGCTGGGTGGGTTTTTTTTTTGTTTGTTTGTTTTTGTTTTTGTGTTAAGGTTGCTGTGTTTACATATTTTTGCTTTATTTAAAAGCTCCAAGCTTTGATGAAACTCTGAAGCCACACTGGCTCAAAAACTGACTGGTTTCCGTGCAAATGATGCAACCCAACGCAAGAATTCTGAAATTTGTCAAAGAGCCCAGAAATGACATCAGGGCATGGAAAAAGCCAAGTCTGTGTGAACATCTAGTACATAGGATAACAAATCCATCCAGTCTGAAAGACACTTCCTCAACCTTTCTCAAACCAAGAAACAATAGACTCGGATCCTGTGAGGTTAATTTTAACAACAACAACAACAACAACAACAACAACAACAACAACAACAACAACAACAACAACAACAACGATTGTTATAATCACCAAAGTCTGGCTCCACAGTCAGATACCTAAACCATTTCTTTATTCACTCATTCATTTCCCCAAACCACAAGATTCCCACAAGATTGTTGACTCAGACCTATCCATCAGAAGTACGAAGAATGAACTTGCTCTAAACAAGAGAGTCATGATTTTTTAGAGTAATCTGGACACAATTTGGGGGACTTGTTCTGTTTCCTCTGAACTCTCTCCAGCTCTATGAGGGCCAGCCTGAGGAAGCATCCTGCAAAACTTGAGACTGGTGCCTGTTTGTTAGATTTTAGTGGCCTAATCAAGATACTGTATTGTCCACCTTTAGAAAATAATTAGGTCCAACAATGAGGATTACCATCTTCTATCTTATCAGGCAAAAGCAAAAGCAAAATAAAAAATATAGAAGACAAAAATGTGGCACCTTAAAGACCAACAGCTATATTTTAATATGAGCTTTCGTGGACAAATCCACTTCCTTGGACATAAGATATCTGCTTACTGAATGTTTTTTCAATGTCTTAAAAAACACTGCTACCCCATTGGAGAATTCTGCAAATGTAGGCAATGTATAAATTAACATAATCAATAAATCAATTAACAATTATGAGACAGGCAGTTAATCGATTTAGAAATCTTTACCTGGCTGACAGTTATAATGTGAATTCCCCATTTGTTAAACCCTCTCTTTTAGTCTTGAGCCAATACAATCCAGTGCCTGCTTACTTAAAAGTATTGCGAGGCTTATGCACTTTCACCTTCAATTGATACCATCTTTGAAACTGCCTTCCGAGTGCCAGTGCTAAGGACAATAAAGGACAAGTTGTAAAGCTTAATCTTCCCAGCCTGGCACCTTCCAGATATGTCGAACTGCAGATTGCAACATTCTCTGTTTCTGCACGATCAGGGCACTACACTGAACCCGGCTAAACTGCAGTTCATGTCTATCTTTAATCGCGAGGAGAGTCTTCACTGCAGTACTGCACTTTAACCACAGCTCCATGAGGCTCCTAACATTTGAAAGGCAGGTCTAAGGTGGAAAAAAAATTAACTCTTTGGACTACAAACCCTGAACCACAGAGTAACTACAATGGTTACAGGATTCTGGGAAGCATAGTCCAAAGAAGTACATTTTCTGAGCTTTCTTAAAACAAATGTTTAATAACTCACTGTTTGTGAGCCAGTAAATACAGAGCGGCAAGTTTGGAGAAACTACTCTAAATTGTTTCCAGCTCTATCAAGCCCATCACATCCTGCAGTTAAGTCAGCATGTGAACTGGAAATTTCTTTCTAGCTTCTGCAAACCTTCATGAGAGATGAGAGTTGAAATTGTTTCTCTAAGATGGAAGGACCTTTATTTGTCTTTGAACCAAAAAGCCCTCCTCGTCTCACCATACAAAATAATTCCACAATATTCTATCCAGCTGTTAGTGACAAACATAACACCTGTGGTACCAATTTAATGTCACAGGGAAGTAGATCTTTTTCATGAAGCATATTCTGGGTCAAAGAAGAAAACTATAACATGGATATATACAGGTATAATTGAAACCCAAATGGAGTTAAGAATAGACTGTGTACTCAAATCAGAGTAAAGCAGTAGGACCCTGTAAATTGCTTTCTTGAACAAATATAGTTTTGGTATTTGGGGAGGCAGGAGGGAGAAGAGGAAGAAGACCCGCTGAGAGATTCAAAGGTCTATTTTTAACTACGTTCAAGATTTGATTTGATTTGATTTCCTTTTTTTTTATGCTGCCTTTCTCTCAACAAAGGGACTTCAAAGCATCTCACGCATCGTTGCAAAAGAGAGAAATTTTAAAAATTAAATGAGCAACACTGGGCCTTTTAAGGAGAAAGGTGGGGTGAAAAAAAATTAAAGAAATAAATATAATTAATAAAAAAGTAAAAAGATTATAAAGACTTTTTTTTAAAAAAGATATAAATCTGCAACCCTAGGTCATTTAATGTCAAAATTAGATATTAAAAACCTGTCTGAAAAGGAACATAGCAGGCCACCTAAACCACCCTGAGTGGTGTCCAGCTGTGGAGCCAGAGGTTGGGAGTTCGATTCCCCACTGTGCCTCCTTGACAGGGGCTGGACTCGATGATCTATAGGGTCCCTTCCAGCTCTGCAGTTCTAAGATATTATTATATTATTGCCATTATTACTTGTCACTGAAAGGACAGAAGAGAGGTCAACCTACCTCTGCAGCTGTAAGGCATTATTACATTAGCAATAGCAATAATAGTTTTAAGGAGTACTTGTCATAGGACAGGAGAGAGGAGGTCAAAGGAGCTCAGTCAAGTCATTGGCTAATTCTGGTGGAGAAGTACGCAATGTTCTGAGATCCCAACATGGTACAGAAGCATTATTTAATTGCCATTTTTGGCGGCAGAGCCAGGTCTTCCAGAATTAAAATATAATTAGATGCAATTTAAATTAAATTATCCTCTAGAGTTGGACATTTTTGCTGACGAAAATTATGGAAGAAATTCAAGTTAAGTATTCTAAGCCAAAATAAAGAGTCTGGCTCTTGTCTTGTGTTGGCTCTGAAAGATAATTTTTGGTATGGTAGGTCAGAGCATACAAGGAAATGTGTAGACAGTTTCAAAAGCTGAAAAGTTATTCTTCCACGACTCACTCCCTAATGAAGGTACACAGGTATCTCTCCCTGGGGGAGAAAAAAACCCTGCTTCTTCAGATACGATTCTTTCAAAGACAAAATCTAAGATGTGGAAACAATTCATTTCAGTATCTAATTCTTCAGTCACAAGTGCAGTCTCTCTCTCTTTCTCTCTCTCTCTCTCTCACACACACACATACACAGTTTCAAATTTTCTGAGAAACCACACAGTCAAAAGTACAATACTTCATTTAAGTATTGTACTTTTGTCATTTTCAATTGTCATTATGTACCTGTTCTGAGCATGGCAGCTCTTGATTTCTTATAGTCATTATATATGACAAAACTATATCTTGGGACTACCAAACTGTTACACTTCGATACTACAAGAAAATAAGCCAGCTTTGTTAAAACAGAACAAGGCATTCTGAGGGAAAAAATGTCTTGTTTTAGAGAAAAAAACATCCATTCTCCTGTAAAGCAAAGTGCATACAGCTAGATCTCATTTTCATGCAAATGTGTTAGGCAAAAAAGAAATCTTATTTTTCTACTTCCAGTTGTTGCTGTATCATTCAGTTTCAGCAGAAATCCTAGGGCACACCCCCCATAAGGCACTAATAATGTTGTATAAATAAATAATGTAATGTATTGTTTAAATAAATAATGTAGTGTATTTTGCTTGATGTACCTTAGTCTTTGACACTTAAACACTAAATAGTCCCCCTCATTATCATTACAGAGAAAATAAATTACTTTATTAATCACCTCACTTTTCCTCACTGACTAGAACATGGCGTCCCTACCCCCTGTCAGTGTGACAAACGGTAGGAATGCTCTACCTGCCTTCTCTTCGTGCTTGCCCTGCTCGGGCATGAAGACTGTACTCGCCATGCCATCAGGGGAACCACCCTCGCTCACCCTGCTCTGTCGCCCTTCTCCACCACCTTGACAGATCAGAACAGGGATCCTCCACTATCCATGCAGGCTTTACCTATAACTTAGGTGGAACCCTGGGGGAAAAATCCACGTTCACATGGAGAGCCCTCATAGATTATTCAGACTCATCAACGTCCAGATGTTTAAGGGCAAAAGAAGTGATCAAGGTGGGGGAGTACTAGGGCATTCTGGCTGAACACATGGTGTTAAGACAGACAGACAGAGAGACAGAGAGACAGAGAGACAGAGAGACAGACAGACAACATTCATGCCTGAACAAAGCTTCTGGAGATAACAGTGTTCAAATAAGTGTGGTCCACTGCAGTTCATTTCATGCTGACTCTTAGTAGGGATATAACAGGGCATCCAAGAGTCCACAATCTCACTAGTACATAAAAACTGCTATACCACATTTATTAGTCTTTAAAGTACCATATATATGTGTTTATATTGCGACAGAGTAAACACAGCTGTCCCTCTGGAAACTGACCAAAGTGCTGGTAAGCTTAGGCCTATGTGACTGTCCCCTCCTTAACTAGTTCCTGTTTTAGTGAGGATGTCTCTACAATTCTCCCCATCTCCCCAAAAAAAACATCAAAAGCAGACCACATAATATTCTGGAAGTTTTTTGAAAAAAATAAAATAATACTATAACATTATGCAAAATCAGTCTTATCCAAATCTTAACTTAATACCCTGCGCTATAATTCAATTGCAGTCACACGAATATAGTGCTAGTAAAAAAAAATAATGGTATCCTTCTTCAGTATGAGACCATTATGCAAATTAGGCACTTCTCTGGAGCTAAAAACGTTTAAATTGACAAATGAGCTAGCCTTCCCTTCTCCACCTCCCCTTTCACCTTGATAAACTGAGGCAGGGGACGCAAGGCAGAAGAGGCCTCCCCACCATCTTCACAGCACGTGCCTTCATGAATATGCAAATATAATAGGAAGACATAGTTTATAATCTGGGCTTTATACATGAACAATTAAAGCAGCTGTCATCGAGAAACTAATGAACTAACGCTCTATTTCAGAGCTTCCTTTTTAGGACTACAGCCCGTGCACCATTGCTTATGTACGGACAGGTTTTAGTCTATGTGACTACAGTAAATATTTCTCCTAAATTATGTACATCAAGATTTAGAGAAACAAAAAGTCAGGTATAGCGTATGAAAGTAGTGTTCTGCTGGGATTTGGGCCACTGATCCATGAAATTCACAGCCTAAGCTTGAGCCAATCCCTGTCTCTTAGCTTGATCTACCTCACAGGGGTACTATCAATTAAAAGGTGGGTAGAAGGAGAGCCATATATATCACTTTGGAATCACTAAAGGAATGTGGAATACAAATGTGACAAACAAAGATGTTGAGGGACAGTGTACTTTAGGGCTCAGAGTTCAAGATCTGGGCACTAAAAATTCTACATCCATTTCCTGCGTACAGTATTAGCAAATCTGAAACCAGCCCATTTTTCAACTTAATCACCATCAAAGGGTTTGTACAGAGAATTCCCTCCCTCTTCCTCACACATACACACACACCTTGACACAAGCACAACACTGTTAGAAGACAGGATACAAATATAAATGAAAAAAACAACAACCAGAGGCACCCTTTATGTATAGCAGTAGCTCCCAACCTTGGGACCTCAGATGTTCTTGGACTAAAATCCCCAGAAGCCTTCACCACTCAGCGTGATGGCCAGGATTTCTGGGAGTTGTAGTCCAAGAATATCTGGGGACCCAAGATGGGGAACCACTGATGTATAACAAGGGTGAGCAACCTGTGGCCCTCCAGATGGTATTAAGACTACAACTTCCAGCATTCTGCCAGAGACGTCTGATGAAAACGAGCCCAAAACATCACCCAGATCATAGTTTTTCCCATTTCTGACATATAGCTGGAGCCGGTTTGAAGGGAAATGCACAAACTAACATGCACATAAGTTTACCTGAACATGGATAGATGGGTACCACAGCGCCTGTTTGTCTAATACTTTCGAGTGACTGTCCACAAAGCAGATTCTGATACAGTGATGCCCCAACTTGGCTAAACAGATGCAAAAGAGGCTCCTGGACATTGAATAGCTATGCAAAAGTGAGAAATTTACCTAATGGAACTCCCTCTTGTACACAGTATAATCAAAAGGGCAGGAGCCTTCTCCTCCCGACCCACCTCACAGCCTAGACCACTAAATCCCAAAAGGGAGAAGCCTGAAAATAACAAGGGCAACAGAAAACTAGGCGGCGGCAGAATCCTTTACATTCGCTGTTGTTTGTTTTATTCCTGCGGGTTTTTTTAAAAAGTAGATTCTATTTTGCAGTTGGTTTGACTTATAGATCGCTCACAGCACTGAAAGCACTTTAGGACAGTTTACGATATAATAATGCAAAACTGATCTGTAGTGCATGCAATGATTTGGGAGTTTTCTCATCCAAATGACACAGTTTTTCACTGGCAGCTTGGGGACCCTGCAATGTCTCTAACCCCCAACAGCTGGACCCAAAATTTGTAAAAGATACACACTGGCTCTTTATTCAATTGGGGGGGGGTTAAATATATATTTCAAGAACTCTCTTTTTGGCAGAATGGGATGCATCCTCTGGCTATACAAAGGGAGAGAAATTCTTCAAGGCCCTGACGTTCGGAGATGTGTGGATTTGTATCAACAGAAAACATGCGAACCAGAGCAAAAGAATTGATAATCACCAGGATTTCCAGTTTGAAAAAGGGCTCAGATAACTTGAGGAGTTGTATACAAAGAAATAATAATAAAATCCACACATGGGGACTTCTCTTGTAATAGCAGACGGAGAAATCTCCCTCTGTGATTTCTGCGGAAGCAACATTCCTCTCTTTTCTGAGGTAGAAAGGGATCCCAAAAAAACATGTGGAGCTTTTTGGGGTTTGGCCGGAATCCTATTGCTGATTTACACTTGTGTCAGAGAAAGTGTGTAAGCCTTGGCAGCAAATTGCTAGTCTTTAGCAAATGTGGTGGTTGCAGGCCTGAGCATGCATGCAGTTGCAAGATCCACTAACACAACTAGCCCCTTATTAACGGATAGCAATCTGTTGTCAAGGCTGCGATAAATTGATCAAACACCACAGGATTTGCTCCACTTATAAAATGTGTGAATTTGAAGTACTGTATCTTTTTACTGACCCCATGATGCAAAATCTGATTCGAATTGCTCCCGCCCCTTTTTTGCTCCCAAAGTGGCTTCTTTTCCTCTGCCACTGGGGTCAGGAGTGGGGGTTCCACTATAAATTCAGGACTGATGGGAATCGCTGATAGCCACCCTCTCAGAGAATTCTCATATCTCTGAAATTCAGCTATGATTGGGATCACCCAACTGTTCTCTGGCAAGGATCCTAGTGTCAAATTACAACCTGTCTGGATAGGTTTTAGAGCAGGTGAAGCTTCTTCCCTGGTTTGGAAGCTGAATGATGAGAAAATAGATGTTGCCTGCTAGCTTCAACGCCTGTCACTCAGTTGAGATGCATGGAAACGGTTCTGCCTCCATATAATACATTCATAATTATAAGCTAGCATTGCCAGCAGAATTGGGGGAAAAAACAAGTGGTCTGGCTGACTCCTGGGCCTTTAAGAGATGCTTGGTTGGCAAAAATCTGTGCATTGAACCTTTTCCTATCTTGAAGATAAAACAATATCCAAATATCCACTGGCCTTTTTTGTTTTCAAAAGAACATCTATAATTTCTTTCCTTAGATACTCTTTGGTCCAACATTAGATCCCAGTTTAACATGCAGTCTAAATGAGCATGCGGGGGCCACTCAAAAGCTCAACTTTGTGACTTGGTAGTATTTCAGTGCTTAATAATATAGATATTATCCTGCTGTCACCGGCTAATGGCTGCCAGTTCGATGACTGGTAAGAGAAACACAAGCAGAGGTAATAAAGAATACATATGCAAGGGAAGCATTCCACGGTCTGGACAGGTGAGGAGTTAGTTAATTCCCAGCTAGCAAATGTTTGGAAGCAAGCTGCCAAGACAGCTGAGAGGCCTAATTGACAATCAGCTTGAGCTGGCCCTCTGCCAGGTATAGATAAAGGAAACTGGGACCAGTCCAAAAGGATTATTTTAGGGGAAGGGGGGGATGAACACCAGAAGGAAACTATGCCAACGAAAGGAACAGTGCAGACCCAGTATGTTTTCTTTTCAGGTAAATGGCTCATCCCTTAGGGAGAATGTAAGAGGAAAATGCACAGTTAAGACTTGTTGCAGGAACCAGAGGTGGGGGGGATACGGGATTAAAAATCTGCACCCTGTAGGAGGGGAAATCAAACTTTTGCCTCTTTGTAAGGACACAGCAGAGATTGGAGGGAAGCAAAGGGCTGTGTGAGATGCACAGTTGCACACACAAAACTTGAGAAGGTCATGGCCAACAGGTTACAGAGGGAAGGATTGCTTTTACTTCCAAAATGCGGAGGAGGAAGAGGAAGAACAGCCAAGTTCTTATCTGTTTGCAGCTGATGCCCTCTTAGCTGAAGTCCTTTCTACTAATCCCAGACATTTAGGGTTAGACAGTGATGGGAGGAGGCATGGAGAAGCCTCACTGAACAAACCAACGTGAACTGTGCAGGACTGACTCAAGCGGCCGCGTTGGAGGGGGTGATATTAAGGAACATCAGTGACACTCTAGCTTTCCACAGGAAATGGGTGTGATATTCTTAATTGCACAAAGTCACACCCGACACACAACTCAGTGCCTCCTATAATAGGGTGGACAGAAGGTGGATTTCAGTCCTCACTGCAGGATGATTTTCATTTGATCAGCAACTTAACTACCAGTTGTTTTAACCGTTTTTTTAAAAAAACCATCTCCTTCTCACATATGGTTGTTACACTCACTGATCTGAAATACCGTAATTCAAATGTAGGTACATGTATGTCACTGTAAATGGCTTTACCTCCCAAAACACTGCTTTGCACCTTGTTGTGGTTTCAAATATTTAAATAGGACTGACATATGTAGCAAATTATCTGAAAGGGGGTAAGCAGAGACATAGGCCAGGTATGGTTCTCCCCCCACCCACCCCCCACCCAAACTCTTCTAGATCTACATGTTGATAGGTAGTCTTAGTATCCTTCTTTTCTTCTTCAGTCATTTGATTTCCTGATATTTCTTGCTGCTCCACCCTAGCTAATCAGATCAGCAGAGCTGAAAGGCAAAAAAGCCATCTCTAGTGACTCTTGTGATTTTATTATTATTATGGCTACACAATATTATAAATGAATTTCCCCATTAATAAGCTATAAGGAAGTAGCTCTGGTTTGTTCCCCATTGGTTCAGCTCTAGTACAAACAGGCAATACTAAGTCTGACAGTAGTAAACACAATAAGGTACAACAAGTCTAAAAGATGGCCGATCAATCCATAGATTAATTCCTAATACTTCCTGAATTTCAACAAAATATCCCATTGAAGTGTGTTGTGCCAAAATGAAATCCGGGGATAAAAAAGGTTATATACCTAATTTCGGGCGGCTGTTTCCATATATTCTGGTTATTATATGATGCTATTCTGTGTGGGTGAGGTGCCTGCCCATGTAAACTCCTACACAGACAAGGAAACTCCTAAGAAAAGGAAGAATGAATGGAAGCAGGGCCAACCATGAAACACACACTAAAGAGGGAACCAAAGCAGCCTTGACTATTTTATTAGTCTGACTTTAGATTTTTAAAATAACCCTGAATAAATTATTGCTGCTATATACTGAAGCAAGTAGGTTGGCTTACTGGGACCATAAAGAAATTAAAAGCTGAAGCTCACAAATCACCAGGCTTCTTTAAATTTAACAGTCCCCCAGCCCGGTCCTTGTAACAGGGTAATGTTAACCAGAGCAAGGAAAATGTCAGTAGCACTAGGAGAATGCAAAGGCAATAAGTAATAAGTGGCTATTTTACAGAACGTATAACCTACACCTGGTGAACGCAAGGACCGCCTAAAACAGGGTGGGCAAGGTAGACCACCCTGCTTACAGCCTCAAACAATTCATTTTTATTTTATTTTTTGGTCTACAATTCCCTGTGTTTTGTGTAGTCCCAAAATGATCACCATAAAAATGATAAGGGGATTCTAAGCACTGTGGTCCAAAAGGTAGCTTTACGAAGCTCTGCAGTTGTTTGGTCTACAACTTTGATCAGCTGTAGCCAGTCAATGCAGTAGCTTGTGGGAACTGAAGCCAAAAAAACAGCCGCGGTGACACCCCCCCCCCCAAGTATCCATCTCAGTCTTAAAAGCCAGTGTTCCTTCACTACACCAAAGGATAATGAGAATGTGCAACATACAGGCTTCATGGCATTACTTCCATTAATTTTTTTTAATTTTTGTATTTCGATTATAACTCCCATAACTTCCCAGGGTGCTGTAGTCCGAATACCGCAAATCTATAGAATTCTGCAAATTCTGGGAGCTGTGATATATATATTTATACAGATTTATATCTATATCAATTTTATATTTTTATATATATAAATCTAGACCAATCTCGTTTCCCTGTTGTATCCAAGAAAGAAAACATTGACATAATCCTAGGAATGTGTATATTTTAGAGTTCCAAGTACTACATGTATATCACCTATGCATAATCTGCAAAACAACAGTTTGTAGGCAAACTGGTTTAAATAACAATTTACATTTTAAAAATCGGGGTTTTTAAAATTTTAAATAAGCAAAAAAAATTCTCATTTTTAAAATTTAAAGCATGATTTAAATCACTTTGGTTCAGTAAAACCAATAGGGATGGGACTTTGGGATGTTTTTTGAATCCCAGAATTCTGGGAGATGCACCCAGAAAACAAACTATTACAGAAGAGCCTTGAGGTGTAGTAGTTAAACTTCAGTACAGTCAAAACTCTGCTCATGACAGGGCTCAATCCCAAGTAGCTGGCTTGAGGATCACTCAGTCTTCCATTCTTCTGAGGTGGGTAAATTGAGTACTCAGTTCACGGGAGGGGGGGGATATGTAGCCTGCATAATTGTAAACGCCCAGAGAATGCTTTAAGGTGGTATATTAGTAGCACACTTTGCTTTGCTTACCTACATATAGCTCTTTGGGAGGCATCCTCTATAGATCCTATTAGACAGCAAGACTAGCCCTCCTACGAAGCTTTACAACTCCACTGAAGCCATGCAGCTCTCATTGAGCACACAGGCAGTTCCCTTCTTTTTTGGAATAGGAATCACAGTGACATTTTTTTCTCTCCAAAGGGATTCTTGTCAACAGCACATATACACATTTTTGTAAGTTATCCATGCTCTAAAGCATATGGCCGAACCCCCACCCAAAGAGAGCTGCTGATGATTCAGACTTAGCAGGCGTGACTGAAGTTAGATTTCAGGAAACATTCTGTTGATTTTTTTAAAAAAGACATACAAATAGAAAACAGTCCATGTAGAACAGACCGATGTCCTATCCAGTCTAGCAATTAATTTGTACAGTGGTGAACAAAGTCCTTCTGGAAAGCCTACAAGCCAGACATGAGAAAAATCAAGACTGTTAAGTCTAAATGCACCAGCACTTTAAGGTTGTATTAATTTTAATTAGGATAAGCTTTCATGGACTGTAGCTAGGATTAATTAGTAATACTGAAAATATAGATGAGTGGCAGGCCCCTAACAGTGGCATGGTAACATCCTGATGTCTTAAGAAGCATGGAGAACCAGAACCAACAGGATGACATCCAGTGGAGAAATTCCAATCCACAGCATTGAAATAGGAATATAAACAGGATTTGTTTTACTAAAAATAAATGTCTGTGTGCATTTGCCATGCTACTCTGAAACATCTAGACACAATGAGATGCATCAAGATGGTTTTTTAAATCTTAGCCTGGAGGTTTCTCTCTTATTCTTTCAAGAGTGTTATTTAACATAACACAATGCTACATTTGAAAAACTGCTAGCTTAAGGTGGTAACTAACAAAAGTCTAACATCTAATAAATTTCAGTGCAGCAGCTGTCTGTAGGTCAGACAATGATGCAGGTGAACAAGGACGCATGTGCATCCAGTGGTTTAATTACTACTACTAACAATTAAATTGAAAATGGCATGCTACTTTTTATGCTTTTCAATGGCCAGCAATATTGACATAAATAATTTCCTGTGTTTTATAAACACCAGAATTGTACCCCAGTGCACACTTTGTCTCTTGACCTCATTTTCTGAACGGCACCCCTAAATATTCTTCAGCCAAAAACTGGATTTTAGAAAATCCAGAAGACCAATCTTTATACAGTACTGCGTAAAATTAAAGTTGGCTGAGTACCAACGCTGCATATATACCAGTTGGGATTGGCTTTACAACAAAAGCAAGGAATTTATCATGACAACAGAAGAGTGATCCACTGAACGTCAGTTAGCATAGGATGCAAAGAGAGGGATTAACAAGGGTGAATAATATAAGGCTGCGCTTATAGCGCCGTATCAGAAATGTGCTAAAGCCTCCTAAAGTGGCAGTAAGGTTAGAATTCAGCTTTCTGAGAATCTTGGAGTGCTCTTTTTAAAATGCAAGTTCCCTGCTGTTCAGCTATGAAATATGTAGGCTGAACGCCTGGTACACTTTGGGAAGCTGGAGAAGTGGCCGAATAAAATTCACAACACAAAAGAAAAGTAGAATGTTACTAGTTTCCAGAATTCTTTGCCCATCTTCATCAGACTGGAAATCAGCAGGATGAAAATGTTTGCTATACATCTCATAAAAACTCTGACAATATTAGGTCTCTTTCTCTTTTTTTCTTATATCAAAGGGATTTATTCCTGTGCATACATACCCAGGAAAATAAGCCTTCTTCTCTGTAGTAAACTGAATAGAAATGCTGGTGAAATTTGTGTATAATCACATGATTATACCACTAACCCACCATCTTTCTCTCTCCTTATAACAGCCACACTAATTCAGTGGGATTTGTACTCTCAGAAGAGTTTATAAGAAACCAACTCGTATGTTATATTTTCTTTGACCAGACACACCTCCCAATCTCTCCCCCCAAATCATGCTTGAATACTGAACTTGTACACCTGCCATCTATAAAAATCTCCATTCATTTATAGGCCCTTCCATCCACATATCACAGGGAAGCTATTTTTGTTCTATTATCTTCAGAATTTCCCAGCCAAGAGTAGTCATGTTGGCTGGGAGATATGGGGAGTTGTAGCCCAAGGTAAGCCCTCCAAGCTAAACAACTGCAATGTCATCTGACAGCAGAAGACCTGCGAAGTTTCCTTTTTACCCAAACACTGATGGCAGCTCCCAGCTCCTACAATGGAGATTTATTATTCTGGAGTCTCCACATTCTTGCATAATGCATGTGTGCCTTATATTAGAGGTATGAAGGTCTACAACTCCCAGAAATACCATATTTTTTGTGTATAAGAGCCCAGAGGCTGAATACTCAAAGCTATGTTTTCTTAATTTGGGGGTTAGAAAAGTTGAGGGGCAGTTTCTTATAAGCAGGGGCGTGTTATAAACTGAAAAATATGGTACTCAGGCAACATGGCTACAAGGTAATTATGGGAGGTGTAATCCGAAAACACGTAACTACACACCTCTAGTGGAGATGTTTCTTGTCCAACAAAACAGGATATATTTCATTAAAGAACTTGTAAAGGATGCCCTCCTCCCTGCATTTGGAGAAAATGTTTGCGCGCCTCTATGAATTCTAATTTGGCTTGCTATGGGATGAGAATGCCATGCTATGGTGCACTGGGCAAGCGTTTTGACACAGCAGGACCTCTGTACCATGAAGCTCAACCTATTATTTTTCTAGAGAGATATATTTGCACGAAACGGGTAATAATGAGATGGCTCGAGATACCTACCTCGCTTGCAGCTTTCTAAAGGAGCTGCTGGGATCCAGACCGAGCATGACCTTCAACCTCACAAGGGAAGGAAGGCTGGCCTATGTGTCTACCAGCAGGAAATGGGGGTGACAGAAAGCGAAGAGCAAAGGTCAGAGAGGAGAAGGAAGAGAAGAAAGTGTTCACAGAAGCAACACTTCAGGGAAGATTTACTAGGAACAACGGAACCATGGTCTTCTTAAAAACACATTTTGGAACTGACATATTTTCCCAACATCAACAAAAACTAGAAGCTTTAAAATATTAGCACACCCAAGCAGGAATAAAAAAATTCAAAATTCTGTACCAAGCTCTTACCTTATAGCTGTGACACTTAAGCTAAACTTCTTTGCGTAGTTGCTTCTCAATAAGCATTTCTGAACTCGGTCAGATATATCTTGCAGTAAAATGCGGCCTGGGGCCAAACTACACATGACCATTAATCATATTAAAATAATTTGCTTCAGCTTGGTTGCTATTATCTCTTAGCAGAGGTGGATATATTTCCCACAGAAGCTCCTAGGTGAACTTGAAATGCCTCCCGCTTCTTAAGGGGAAAAAAAAGTATATAAAATTGCTTTTCCTGCGCATGGGGCAGTGGGTTTTGCACCGAAAGCAATGTAGAAACCAGTTCTGTAGACATGTCAACCTACAATATGCTTTTCGCCTCACCAGTTTTCTACTGTCCCCAAGCCAGTTTGTCTTCCTCCAAACTGGGAATCATAAAATAATTGAGTTGGCAGAGGCCTATAAGGCCACTGAATCTGACCGCCTGCTCAATGTAGGAATCCAAATCAAAGCAGATCTGACGGACTGTCCAATTTTCTCTTAAATGCCTCCAGCGCTGGACTGCTCGTCAGCTTCTGAGGTAATTGGTTCCACTGTCGTACTGCTCAAGCAGTTATGAAGTTTTCCCTGATATTGAGCTAAAAGCTCAAGCTTCCTGTAGCTTGGACCCATTATTACTTTGGAATGATCGAGAACAGATCCTGCCCCTCCTCTGTATGGCTAACTTTTAAGTATTTCAAAAGTGTTATATCTCCCCTCATGTTCTTTACTCAAGGTTAAATATGCCTAGTTCTTTCAGTCTTTCCTCACAGGGCTTTGCTTGCAGTCCCCTAATCATCCTTGTCATCCTCCTCTGAACTTGTTCCAGCCTGTCTGCTTCTTAAAGTATACTGTACAAAACCAGACACAGTATTCTAGATGAAGCCTAGCCAGTGTCGAATAAAGGGGGCTAGCACTTCATGGAATTTGGAGACTACACTTCTATTAATGCAGCCTAAAATAGGACTTGACTATTTTTGCAGCCATGTTAACAGGCCCAGGAAGGAATTCCAAAATTCAACAAATAGCAGAGAGAAGAGGTGCAATTTCTTCATTTATTTATATATTTCACATCTTTGCATTACTGCCCAATTAGTGACAAGCACTACTCTGGGTGGCTTACAATCAAAAAGAAAAATACCAAACGATATAACAATAAAATCAACAATACACAATGGAACACAAGAAAAGAAGAATCATATGATCCAGTAAAAACTAACCTAAAACCAAAAACCTGAAACCAATCTTCAAAGAAAACCAGTTCTGAATTAAGATCTTGTTGCTGCTTTTTCTCCCACAGAAAGTAACCAGGTTTTAAATGCCCATTTAAGCCCGTGACTGTGACACCTGTCCTCTGAGGCAGAGGTAGCCATAAAATCAACTCCTTAAAGCAGATTCTTGGGGTAAGGAAGGGCAGAGAAGTGAAGAGCCATAATAAAATGACAGGAGTGGGCAAATGAGTGACAGGCAGAGTTTATAGAAGTTACTTTTTTGAACTTCCGTTCCAGAATTCCCCAGTGATGATAGTTGAAAGAATCTGGGAATTATGGTTAAAAAAAGGGTTTTCCAGCTCCGAGAATATGCATGCATAACTTCAAAAGAGTTTAAGAGCCTGTCAAGTCCTTTTCTATTGTGGCGATTTCCTATGCAGGACCAACTTATCTAGTTTGACAGTTACTGTGGCGTTAAAGCAGCAACAACATTAAATCGAGAAATGATATATACGTTCTGCTTGGATGCTTAATCCAGAAACATCTCTGCAAAAAAAATTAAAGTACAGCTGATGCATTTTATCAGGCTAAAAGAAATATAACACCTTTGGGATACTCACTGAGACACACACAACACAAATAGGTTATGTATGAAAACATTGAAAGGGATCCTATTAATGCCCCTTTGGAGAAATATTTATCGTTTCGTGGCACTCAATGCACCCCCACCCCACCCCCGTTGTTACAAAGACACTGCGGTGATGTGCCAGCTATGATTCTCTTTTTAAAATCTTTTTCTCCCTTAAGGGAACATTTAACATCATCTCTCTTAAGAGACACTTGCAGCTGCCTGTCATGATGTAAAACACCACTAAATACAGGAACTAATTTTTAATGTAGGTTCATACTAGAGGTAGCTGAGTCTGTTTCAACTGAATTATTTGCATTGAATCTGATTTAATTAACAGGTTTAATTCCAGAAATGTTCATGGGATAAAATGACCTTAAGTTATCGCACAGTTCACATTTACCTGGATTTCCCACGCAACATACAGATCTAACTTGCATTGAATGCTGAAGCAAGGCAATGTCGTATTTTGTAATAGAAGGAGCAGTAGGGAAAAATAAAGCCAATTATGGGCTGTTTTGCTTCCCAGTAACAACAACTAGCTCACTGGAAGGACAGATCCTGAAGCTGAGGCTCCAGTACTCTGGCCATTTCATGAGAAGAGAAGACTCCCTGGAAAAGACCTTGATGTTAGGAAAGTGTGAAGGCAAGAGGAGAAGGGGACGACAAAGGATGAGATGGTTGGACAGTGTCATTGAAGCAACCAACATGAATTTGACACAACTCCGGGAGGCAGTGGAAGACAGGATGGCCTGGCGTGCTCTGGTCCATGGGGTCACGAAGAGTCGGACACGACTAAATGACTAAACAACAACAACCACTGCAATAAACAAGAATATGCCATCAAATCACTTCTGACTTATGTTAAGCCTTTCCAGGGTCTCCTAAATACTGTATAAAGTACTCAGAAGTGATTTATCATTTATTCTGTGGGCATTCTAGGTCTGTGTAGCTTGCCCAAGGCTACAGATGGGCTGTTCTCTTGGGAGGGACAATGGAGAACTGAACTCCAAGCATCAGGCTCTGCAGCCAGATACTGTACAGTGGTGCCTCGCTTAGCGACGTTAATCCGTTCTGGAAAAACGTTGCTAAGCGAAAACATCGCTAAGCGAAATTTAAAAGCCCATAGAAACACATTAAAACACAATTAATGCGTTCCTATAGGCTTAAAACCTCACCTTTAAGCAAAAATCCTCCATAGCGCCACCATTTTCACTGCCTCTTAAGTGAGGAAAAACAGCGGGTGGCCATTTTGTTTTCCCAGCGGCCATTTTGAAACAGCCGATCAGCTGTTTAAAAAGGGTCGCTTTGCCATGATCACTTCCCCGCGATCATCGCAAATCGAAAAAACTCCATAGGGACCATCGCAAAGCGATTACTTTTGCGATCGCAAAAACTCCATTGCTAAGCAATTTCATCACTCATTTGAGCGATCGCTATGCGAGGCACCACTGTACTTAACACATTGAGCTATTATAGCACCTTTCTCACTGTAGCAATGCAAATTATTTATTTTTATATGCCTAAACATTACAAACTGGCCCAACAGTGAGTGAGTGAGTGAGAGATAGAGAGAGAGACAGACAGACAGTACTAAGTTTGTGGGAAAATTACTACGCAGGCCTTTTTTAATCCAGGTAATAAAGTAAATCTTAGAAACCCCAAACCTATCAGATATTTGAAATACACATACATGGTGACAATTTCACATGTTACTCCCCTTATGTGAAACTATCTTCTCGTATGGATGGGATCATTTCAACCATTGCCAACACCACTCTTGGGCGGATGTGCTCGAGTTGCATGACTAAAATTGCTTGACCACATGGGAGATGACTTGCAAATAGCATGATAGAGTAACCTACCTCTGAACCCACATTCGTAGCGAATATTTCAAGAGGCTACTGTACCTCTCCATAATTTAAATTCTGGAAAATTATCTTTTTGGACTAACTGTCAGATTACTTCCAGCTTCTGGAGCTTGGAGTCCTAAACAATGTGAGATTTCTAGGCTTTGATCACAAAGCCTAGAAATCACACATTATTTTTAGAAAGCAAAAATGACAAGTCCAAAATGGCTTATCTCAGATTCTGATATCTGGACCAGGAAATCTACACAAGTATCTCAAAGTGTTTGGACACCTTAAGTTGTCTGATGAAATTTTAAAAAGTGCAGCTCCACTCTCAGATATAATATGATATAATACAATACGATATGATACGATATGTTATATGTTACGATACGATACAAGAAATGCTGGCATCAAAAGCTTCCTCCTCACACAATTGGCTTCAATCGCCATTGTTCAGGTGATGACTCCCAATAAATGGCTGTGAGTTCGAGAATGTGATGACATTTTAACACCTTGAACTAGTCACAAATCAGATAGATCACTACCAAGCTCTAGGGCATCTGAGGGAGTCCTTAGGCTATGGTAGCTACGGCTGATAAGAGTTGAAGTCCAAGAACATCTGGCAGGCCACGTATTCCTTATCCCCACCTGAGGAACACTATATGTGTTTCCAAACTTGTCTACAACTCACACAAGTACCAGTAATGTCGTGGATGGCATATAAAGACATCACTCTTCCACACAGAGCAGGCTTGGAGATACTTATCTTTCTTATACACACAAAGCATTCTTATATACCATTCACAGATGAACTGATAGATCAAATTGTTGTCCAATCTAAAAACAAAAGAGATTTTTTTAAAAATGATTTTAAAATCCTCAGGTATTCCTGGTCTAGTCTAATGAGATCTGCAAGGCCTACTGTACCAGAGAAAAGGCTGCATACATAGGTTTTAAACATGCAGTCACCACACTACACTGAATGCATGCATCTGCCTGGTTTTGGAGACTAAGCAAGGTCAGGTCTGGTCAGCACTTGGATGGGAGACGACTAGTACTTAAAATCCTGCAGAGCTGCTGCTGCCAGTCAGAGCTGCCAACAGCAGGCTAGATGGACCAACATAAGGAAGCTTCCTACGTATGTACTTCTCCTGTACCAATCCCACCCGAAATAGTGTTCAAAGAGGTTAACGACCACTAACGCAGCAGCAAGGAGGGGGAATGAGAATTTGCTATGGAAGATATCCTTTGTCCACCTCAATCAGTTCGTAGGGAAAAACAGCAAAAAGCCTAGGGAAACTCCTAAAAGATTATAATGTACTAATCGGCAGAATGTTAACTTGTATCCCAAGATCATAAGGTTGTGGAAAATCTGATGATAAGGTTACTCATACTCTTGACTCTTAAAACAGTCCTTTGGTATAAATGCAGCGGTTCTGTCACAGGAAAGCAACCAAGGTCTTTAGCTTTGACTAGTCAGCACATCCAGACATGTGGATACGGTCATTTTGTGTGTGTGTGTGCGTGTGCGTGTGTGTGCGCGCGTGCATGCATAAGGAAGCTTGCCAACCACATAACCTTTTGGGAGAGCTCTCTAATTTTTGCTGACAGCATGTATTCTGGTGTACAGAGACCCTCCTCCTCCCCTATGGGGAATGAAGCACTACATTCTGACACATTAATGAGCCAAAGAAGAGGAGCAAAGAGAAGAGAAATGAGAAATTGCCAAAACCCAATCTGCAACACGGGCCCAAGAACCGATCCCATAAATCCCAAACAAATTAATCTCTGCAGAGAGGATGAGAGATGTAATTCAAAGCTATGGGACTTGTTAGCAACTGAATGCACATTCAGAATGTTTTAAAAATACACAGTCATGTTACATCTGCAGATGCTCTTCATATGAAGGAGACAAGTTATCAGGCAGAGCTCCAAAGCACTGGAAATACAGTCAACTCTCTCAAACTGCTGGGGACGTGGTGGCGCTGTGGGCTAAACCGCAGAAGCCTGTGCTGCAGGGTCAGAAGACCAAGCAGTCGTAAGATCGAATCCACACGACGGAGTGAGCGCCCGTCGCTTGTCCCAGCTCCCGCCAACCTAGTGGTTCGAAAGCATGCAAATGCGAGTAGATAAATAGGGACCACCTCGGTGGGAAGATAACAGCGTTCCGTGTCTAAGTCGCACTGGCCATGTGACCACGGAAGATTGTCTTCGGACAAACGCTGGCTCTATGGCTTGGAAACGGGGATGAGCACCGCCCCCTAGAGTCGAACACGACTGGACAAAAATTGTCAAGGGGAACCTTTACCTTTACCTCTCAAACTGCTACCCTAAATATACTTATTAGGAAGTAGGGCCCAGCCTGCACTTTCTAGTAAGTATGTTTAGGGTAGACCATGCATCCTAATATTTAAACTGAATCTTGACTGCTCAATGTGCAATGTTCACTACCAGACCACACACAAGGTAGAGCCCAGGTATGAGAATAATACAAGTACAAGAGGGTTAATCTGTCTTAAATAGGATAACAGAAATATCTAAATTAAATTGAGGCATCTTTGATTAAACTCAGCACTGATTAATCTCCAAGTAAATATCATAGTGCCCCATGTATTTATTTGAGGTCTGACAATGGAGTCTACTTTCTATACAACACACCTGCAAGAGAACAAAGTATGTTGAAGTGTGTGTGGTCATGCGCACATGCAGGCGCTTCCACATATGATGGTGCTGCATCAGCTAATATGTTACACCAAAACAGCCTGACACCAGAGTAACTGATGTATCTGAAATTTAAGCAGTGTATGTAGGAAAGATGGATACATTCGCCCGCTATCACGCTTAAGAATAGGCAAGCTTGTCAAGCTTGATTTATCACTATTTCATTTCTCCCAAGTTTGTTCTATTGCTTGGGAGGGAGAAAAACACATTTTGTCCATAGGAAAATGTATGCATATTGTGGTTCTCAAAAGGGATGTATTTTTAAAAGCTTTTTTTCCTTCTAAGATAAAATATTTTGGAGCGCATCTTCCTACAGCATATACATTTAACTTATGTTTCTAGTGTGTAAATGAATGTGAATTTCAGAAATCTATCAAACACGAGTCTCCTTCATGTAAAGATTCACAAACTGTAAACTGGTAAATTCTTACGAAAATGAGATCCCAACAATTTTTATATTATTTCTAACTTCCCTCTGGCTTTCCAAATGCTGTTTGTGGTGGTGAGGAGATATTTTAAAAGAAAAAGACAGTAACTTATAGATGGATGATATTCCAACACAAAAAACTTCTTATGACCTTAAAACAATGAAAATTGACCAAACTTTTTCCCTAAAAAGAAGTGGGAGGGAATATCCACACTAATTTCTTCACTAAGGCACACCTCTGAAGGACGAAAGTTATGCAGTAGCTGTTTTGATGTCTAGAAATAACTGGGGATTTTCAAACAAAATATGCTTCACCTATAAGAGTGGTGCCTTGCAAGACAAATTTAATTCATTCTGCGGTTAATGTTGTCTTGCAAAAAATTCATCTTGCGAAACGCGTTTTCCCATAGGAATGCATTGAAATCTAATTAATGTGTTCCTATGGGCAAAAAAAGTCAGAACAAAGTCAAATTTGGTTTACAAAGGGTTTATTAAGTGCTCTTTAAACCCATACATATTGTGCAGATGATTTCAACAATTTCAATAAAAAAACTTTAACTTTTTAAACATCATAGAAAAACATTTAAAAATCAGCAAACATGAGGCAGGAACAAAAAATGTAAAACATTCGTCTTGCGAGTCATCAACCCCATTGCCAAAACCATTTGTCTTGTGAGGTGTTCTTTTTTTTCCTGTGAGGCATTTGTCTTGCGAGGCACCACTGTATATGAAAATTATTTTGTTTGTATGACACTAAGGCATCCCATCTTTATCATGGAGAACCTCCATCTCAGTTTTCTGTCATCTTCCGCCCTGCAGATGTTATGGTCTACAACTCCCCTTGTACCCAGACAGCATGATCAATGGTCAAGGGTATTGGGAGCTGTCATCTACAATCATTTGGAACATGCATAGTTTTGCCAGTATTTAGTAAGGACTGGAAGTAGGAAGAAGGAAACATTTCAGCACAGCCATGGTGCTGCTTTTTTGAGTAAGCTTTTTTGTTTATCTATTCTTCTCATAGCTTCTGTCTTTTGGTCAGCTCAGAGAGCTGAATATTCTCCATATGCTAAGCGATCGTATTTTGAACTACCCTGGGAATATGACTGAGATCCAGTATAAAAAGGTCTATATTAAATAAACAAATGGTAAGAGGAATTTTCACTGAAATATGTAGCACACTTTGGGAACAGATTTTGCTCCCTGGCCCTAAAATATTTATGTATTCTACAACAATTGTATGCTTAACAAAGCGAAGATTACTGCCCAACATGAAAGAAGCAAACCACTTAAGACACAAAATTTTAAAAAGGTAACATTTAAAACAAAACAAAAGAGAGCAAGAATCACGATGTACAGCAACAATAGCTTCTTGCATATTTATCTAATGCTATTTATTTGACCCTAACAACAGCTTTCAGAGATGAAAAACCCATTCTCTTTATTTAGAATGGAAATGAAAAGACAGACAGCAGAGGGTATAAAGAATCACAAACTTAGCACAAAACCGTAATTCTGTATATGGTATGGCTGCCATCTTGGTTCTAAAGAAAATACTAAGTGGGTTACAGAATAACTTTTTATTAGATCAACTTAAATTGGTATAGGAACTTGTAAAGTCTTCAGCTACAAAATCTAGTTTGGAACAAGTAACCTTATATTCATCAAGTTACAAAGGTTTACCAAACTTTCTGATTTTTGCTCTTCCTATAGGCACTGTGTTTATATATGTGTGTGTGCACATGTACACACACACACATATATACACTTATGAAACTTCCCATGGCATCAATAATTCATACTCTTATCTTCAAGTTGACAAATGCAGTGAACTGTTAGCTCAAGGCTAGAAAGCTAAAAAAAAAACTTTTTAAAAAAGCTACTTTACAAATTCAAATCTCTTGCATCAGGCCACAAAACACTGGCTGAAATCCAGCTGGTACAACTCCACCATGTAAACATTAATGACATCATCACTCAGCAACATTAATTGTTGTTTTATTTTGATTTAAAATTTCCTGTCTCTTCCCCCCCACACACACACACTTTAGGTCTGGAGACTCTCTAGAAATCTTTTTGCCCTGGAAAACACATCAGGAGCCTGGGAGTGAGAGGAAGCCTTTAATATTAGAAAACTGTGTCCAGGGGTCCCACTGCCTAACTGGCACCACCAAGAGTGATCCAGCAGAGAAATCCCAACATTAAAGACTCCTTGCCCACTTCCAAGGCTCCAAAAGCGTCTCCAGAGCAAAAGGAATCCCTAGGAAGCCTAGGAATCTGATGGGGGAGGGGAACATTAATGTTGCTTGGTGATGACATCATCACTATTTATGCCCAGCAGAAGTGCACAACAGGATTTCAGCCACACAAGGATCCCAGTTGAATTGCTGGAACATTTTACAGGCTATTAAGGAAGTGCTAAAAATGCACATGTTACATAGGTAGATAAAGAGTAGGCGTAGTCTAGATGGGAAGGATACAAATCAAATCAAATCAAATCAAATCAAATCAAATCAATCAATCAATAGGGATTCACACGGTTTTGATGCAAATTTACAGCAGACAACCATACATTTTAGAAAAAAAACTACAGTCCTACTACAAACACGCAGCCACCTTTTTAAAAGCAGGGTGGAAAGCGTGGACTTTAAATCAGGAGTGGGGACTGTGGATAATCCTCCAGATTATGATGAACTGCTAACTCCCATTATCTCTCACCAAACAGCCAGGCTGGCTTGGACTGATGGGATTTGAAACCCAAAAGCCAGATGTAGAGGGGCCATGAATTTCCCCAACCCTGCTCAGGTGGCTGGGCTTATAAGCATGAAAATCATAGCACTGCAGAGCGGGAAGCGACCCCAAGCATCACAGAGTCCAATCCCGCACTAAAGCAGGTAATCCACAGCTACAGCATGACTGTCAGAGGGACAGGCAACCTCTGCTGAACAACTTCCAAAGGAGGAGAATCTGCCATCTTCTGAGATAGTCCATTCCACAAACTTCTTTTACCATCAGAAAATCCTTTCTAGTGTTCTGTTGAACTTCCAATAATCTGAACAAACCAATCCAGATCCTATTATCTTTATTCTTCTCGTGATAAAATAACTCTTCCCATATTTGAAATGGCTGTCATACTACTTCTCAGTACTGTATTCTATTTAACTATTTCAACAGTTCTTCATGTGACTTGGTTTGCAGATCTTCTGCCGCTTTGGGTCACTTCCTCTGCACATGATCCAGCATGCTGGAATTTTCCTTAAAATTTGGGTGCCCAGAACTGGACACAATATTTCAAGTGGGGTATGATCAAAGCAGAATAGAACAGCCCTATTACTACTCTGGATTTCCATGCTATACAGTATGTCTGTTAATGCAGCCTAGATTTGCAAGTGGCTTTTTTTTTTGCACTACAGATTCATGTATAACTTACAATCTACTAAGATCTCTATATTCTTGAAGCCAGGTGTCACCCACCTTGTATTTGTGTATTTGCCTTTTTTATGCCTAAATTTAGAATTTGACTTTTTTCTCTTCTGAAACGCAGCTTGGCTGTTTTGGCCCAGTTCTCTAATCTGTTAAAGCTATCATCCACTCTCAGTCTGTTGCATATCTGATGAACATATTTGATGGATATCACTTCTGTTCCTTCATATACAGTGTTGCCTCGCTTAACAATTGCCTCGCTTATCGAGGAAATTGCTGTACGATTATTTTTGCGATTGCAAAACGATGGTTTAAATGGGTTTTTTTGTTTAACGATGATCGGTTCCCTGCTTCAGGAACTGATTTTCGCTTTACGACAATCAGCAAACAGCTGATCGTCAGGTTTCAAAATGGCCACCGGCTGAAGAAAATGGTCCCCCGCTGTTTTCTAGGACGGATTCCTCGCTTTACAGGCACCGAAAATGGCCGCCGTATGGAGAATCTTCACTGAACGAGCAGGTATTCAGCCCATTGGAATGCACTGAACGGTTTTCAATGCATTTCAATAGGGTTTTTATTTCATTTGACGATGTTTTCGCTCTACAGCGATTTCGCTGGAACGAATTAACATCATCAAGCAAAGCACCACTGTAAATGATTTGTAAAGGTGTTGAACAATGCTTGGACCTAAGACACAACTCTGGAGTACCCCACATGTCAGGTCTTTAGCTAAGGCCCATCAACCAAATACAAATCCACCTAATAGTAGCATTATGAAGCCCACATTTGATTATTCTTGGCATAACAATACCATGGGGACTCCAGGCCAAAACTGTACAGAAATCAAGATATACTACATCCACAGCATTCCCTGCTTTACCAAGCTTGTAGCACCATTCAGAGAGCTCAATGAGCAGGTGTATGTTTCTCATGGACTTATAATGAACAACGAATATATGGTCCCACACTTATATATTTATATGGTATTCCCAATTCCTCATTGAAAAGAAATAATATAAAGATACACAGAAGCAAGTCAACGGGACTGATTTCCACCTAATGTGATCAAAATCACCTCACTGCTGCAGAGCCTTTGGGCATCTTCCCTGCTCTTAAAAGATCAGAAACATTTCGCTGGAGTTCACAGGGGTGTCATAAAAGTAAGCCTGGGTGCTTACCTTGAGAAAAGTCATTTAGAGTGCACGAGACAGTTTCACCTCATCTGAGAGATTAGGGCGGCTTACATATTGGGGACAAAGACTGGTCGTCTTTGTTTTAACATCTTTCAGTTCCTTGCTTTATATAGGTTGTCCTAGGACAACTGTTATCCACTGGTTATTATGAGCTAATTTATCACAGACAGTGTCGTGTAGCAGATGAAGTGGTAGAGTAAGATTCAGGAGGCCTGGATTCAAATCCCTACTTGGGCCCAGGAACTTGGTAGGCAAAGGTGAACCTTTCCTTAAATATCTCACTAAATCTGAAATTTAAGGCTGCCAAAAGTTGGAAGTGACTTGATGGCATAAAACAAGAGCTGGCTTAAAACTCTATCATTTTCTCCAGTCGTTAAAAAAAATTAAGAACTAAAGGCTGGACTAGACAGAAGGAAAAATGTACCCTACTTATGTAGGAGATATCTCTCATGTTCTCCATTTGGAAAAATTCTCCTAGTTAGTTTCTCACTCATGCCTCAGCCCAACTGAGATGTACTTTCCTTTCGCAGTGTGACATCACTGCATCCTTTCAGACCATTCTTTACATTGCTAAGAATACATTGCTAATCGTATTAACAACTAAGATTAACAATTATGATTATACTTCTTTCCCTGCTTATTTTTAACCACTTAGCCCACTGGTTCTTAACCTTGGGTTACTCAGGAGTTTTGGACTGCAACTCCCAGAAGCTATCACCACCAACTGTGCTGGCTGGGGTTTCTGGGAGTTGCAGTTCAAAAACACCCAGCCTGACAAAGTGTTCTGGATAGCCCGGAAGTTTGCACACTGTTATGCAATTGTATGTGGTTCCAATAAAGTTTATTCTCATCTGTAGAAATTGGATTTAATTGATTTAACACACTGTACCCATTTTTCCATCATTAACAATATTGTCTGAAATGTCTTTATTTTTATCACCCGTTTCCAATTGCAATGTAAGCTTACCATTGCCTCCCTTCTATAGATCAAATTTTTACTAAGATTAAACAAGATGGCCTAATAACAAAGAAGTTAATGTTTGAATGTGGATTTGAAACTAGGCCTATGGTCCACCACTGTTGTCCAGAAAGAGGGAAATACAGTAAAAAAACAGAGTGAGCTCTCCTCTTCTCCTGCCCGTTAGTTAAACAATTCAGACATACTGCTCCCAGTTGTATTACTTAAGAATAAAACACCTTCCACAGCAGTAGTTTTATAAGAGTTAGCCGTATTAGTCTGTGCTAGCACATGAGGCAAAAACAAGAGAAAAATAAAAAATTGAGGACAAAAACATTGTGGCACCTTAAAGACTAATGGCTACATTTTAACGTGAGTGTCCATTGACAAGTTTCAGGTCTACAGAAGTAGGCGTGTCTGCGAAAGCTCACATTAAAATATAGCAGTCAGTCTTTAAGGTGCCACAATGCTTTTGTCTTCTTTATTTCTTTATTTCTTTTTATTTTGTTTTTGCTTAAAAATCAAAGCAATCCACAAACGGCAGACAGGAAAGCTAGTTCTACACAAGACAGTATTTCATATACAACAACAATCACAGTCAACCAAATACTTGGTTAGAAGCTGCAAGGAATGTCTTGCTATTCCAGTAGTAATATTTCATGGACTTAAAGCACAAAAATGTGAGTTAGTGGCATCTGTAGTTACTCCACTTTGAAACACAGGGTACCTGCCCAGTTGCTGGAAGAAGACCTGGCTCAACGACCCTGTTTACAAATAAAAAACCTATGCAAGAAGCAATTCTGTATCCCTCATCCCCCCCCCCAAAAAGTCTTCCCCAGTTCCTGCTGTATGTCATGTGACCTATGCAATCTAGAATGTCCTTACACAAAGTATACACTGTTCTACTCAGGAACTCAAACTTTGCCTAAAAATATTAATAAGGAATGCAATAACTGCAAACTGGGTCCCAGTTCTTTGAGACCAAGAGAGCCTTATAAGTAGGTACTCCATAAAAAGGAACTGTTAAAGGAAATTACTGTACTACACGAATCAGTCTTACTGATAGCAGAGGCAGACCGACCATCTTTCAAGAGTTAATAAGATGATGACATTCATGTTGATGCACGTTAATTGAAATGGCTGGTTTAAAGCTCTCTGAAAATGCCCGAATGAAGAAATGAAGATGGGGAGGGTGCTGGATTGGGAAATATCTCTTAGGGTAGAATCCAGCAACATCCAATTCCTGAAAAGCAAGGAAGTGCCATTCCTGGTCTTGCAGACATTTAGACTTCAACTTCCACCAGTCCCTGCCAATATAGCCCATGGTTGATGATTAGGGGAACTACAATCCAAGACACTTTGGGGGGCAAAACAATTTCCTTCTTGGCTGCAGAGTATATACCTGTTTACAGCATTCAAGCCTAGAAATTAGAGGCAGGAGTGTGTTTATTCCTAATAATAGTAATAATCAGCGATTTGCTGCTACAAAAAAATATTGAAGCATTTACAAAACATCACTTTTGCACAATGGACTCAAGTCTTTACAGTTTACAGAGACTTCAGGCAGATGCCCACCCTACTGGATGGCACATATCAGAAATTTTCTGTAAGAGATTATATATCAGCAATGGCAGCTGCACAAGGAATTTTGTCCCTGTGCCTCATGCGTCTTCTGTCATTAACAGTTACTTTTTAATAAACATGAGTGAATACCTATGCCATGGCATTATTTCCGGCAGCAACTGAAACAATTAAAGCACATATCTTGAGGAAAGTGCCAGCAGATTTGTAGTGGTGATTCATCTCATTCATGGTAAGCGGGGAGAGATGAGGTGACTTTCCAGATGCTGACGGACGGCAACCCTATGAGCCTCAGCCTGCACATCTACTGGCACAGGATTATAGAGATTAACATTACCTAGAGAGAAACAACTCCCCCCCTCCCCCGCGGCCCATTCTATGCCGAATAAGCCAAGCCCAACGTACTCAATGAAAATTTCTATGAAAGGTTTGTTTTAATTATGCTTTTTAGGTTAAATGAGTAAATGAGAGCTCTATTACTCAAGTTTTATGTATTTGTTTCAGACATTTTTATATCTTTTGTATTGCTTCCAAAACCGGCGTATTTAAGCAAAAGTATTTTTTTTAAATACTTTGGATGCCTAAATCTGCAATTCTAGACACAACGTATAATACTGTATGTCCTATGGAGCCCAGTGGAATATGCTTATGAATCTATACACAGGGTCTTGCTGAGTAACTCAAAATATAAACAAAAGCCTTGTGCCTCTACTCCTAAGCCTGTTTGCTCACTGAATACAACATTCAATGCCAACTTATGTACGTTTTGAATGGCTGCCATAGTACTTGTATATATACCTAAAGATTCTTCCACCAAACAACAAGAAAAGTTGTCATTTTTTTTTGTATCTTGGAAGGCAATGAACCAGAGTCAAGATGATTAAAATGATACTGCAAAGTGAATGAACTGTGCCGGTAAAATAAGACAGCCAACTTTTAGATTTGCTCAGACAGAGCCCTTAATTGGGCATGTACTTAAGCTTAAAAGATTTCTGCCCCATCTAACTACCACATCTGCTTCCACATATGGCACCCTCTAAATCATTCTGGATGCTCTCGAGACTTTAATTCAGCCACTCGAGCACAAGGTGAACATGTGGCCCTACAGGTGTTGTTCCAGTGTGACCTCTCCGTAGCCTTAGCCGGCACAGCCAACCAGCAAGTGATCGGGGGAGCTGCAGCCCCCCCAAAAAAAACCAAAACAACAACAACAAAACCACACAGAGAATCTGTTTTATTTCTTGAAGGAGCAGAATGGATTTGCAAGTTTTAAACAAATCCAACATGCCTACAAATATGTGACACTGTGTAGCACTGTGTCTATTCCGATAGATACTAACGATATCCATTTTAATACATTTTAACGCTGTTACTATAATTTAGGGGTCAACTGCACAAGACAAAGACATACATAGATGTTTCAGAAGTACCCAAGATTTTCAGTTACTACAAAGAACACTTGACCATGTGGATGCTCAATTTTTCTTTTTACAAAGGCAGTATGATCTAGCAATTACAATATTCAGCTTCTAATCCCATCGGAGCCATGGAACTCACTGGAAGATCGTGGGCCAGTCAAATCTGTTACTGTATTTTATTGTTGTTAGCCGCCTAGAGTGGTCCTCACCGACCAGATAGGCGGGGTATAAATTAAATAAATAAATAAATCTGTCAGTCTGACCTGTGTCTTCAAGGGCTCTTGTGAAAATAGGCTACCATGAGCTCACCAGAGGGAACGCAGAATAAAAATAATAAACTGACAAATCATTATCTTTTTGTGCTCTTTGTATAAGCAGGAAAACAGTCTTGCACTCTAGACCCAAGAATATTTACAATGGCTGAAATCCTATTGGTTAGCATAGCAAGCTGCACTGGAGCAGGCCCATTCATTTGTTGAGATTTGTTCCACTGTAAATTCCACTGATTCAAATGGGCCTACTCTAGCTGTGAGTTAATCAATGAACTTGCAGATGAGTTGCCTCACCAAATCCCCACTAATTCAACAGGCCTACTCTAGTGGGATCATCTACTGTGTGAAGCAAAAATGTCATCCACTGAAGCAAAGTCCAAATGACTTCAGCGGGATTTACTTACAAGTGAGACTGCAGATGGTTCTCAGTCAATAAATACTGACTTCTGAGTAAATACGTATTTAAATTTTTATTTTTCTTCTATAGCTCTAAAACCTCTCAAAACAATTAGGATTATGCTGTAATTCTTCAATTTGAACATCAGTAGCATTTATTCAATGGACCTCAGCAAGGGCATCATAAAGATTTCCTTTGAAAACACTTCCAGCTGTTGAGATTTTATTACTATTTTGCATAACAGTTCTGTAAAGTCCCTCAGAAAGAAAAATAAATCACCAAGGAGCAGAAGAGTCACTCCGCTTCATCACCCCATATGAAATAGAAAAGTGAATTCTAAGCATATTTCCTTAGGTAGGAGTAAGCCCTCTTCAGCATATTAAGACTTACTGCTGAATAAAAATACATAGAGGAGTCCACAGCTCTTTTAGGTGTGAATGCCATCCATTGGACTGGACTGTCTGCTAACAGCTAATCACATTCACACCTTGATTTCCCTATGACTGAACACACATTAGCCCTTATTTCTAAGTAACAATCTGTGATTCTGCTGCGTGGAGAAAATGGCATATGGGATGTACAAACCAGAGGGGTTACAAAGGTGCTGAAATCGTGTCAACTTAACAATATGCTCCTGTATACATATGTAGATTCACATACATTTGCATGTGACACTGTGTGAAAACATACACATGCTCTTCTGGGCATTTAGCAGTACGTTCACCACATTGTAGCCATCATCCTTGCCTCTCCCTGTTAGCTCAGAAAAGGCCAGATCGATGTGCAGAAAGCCTGAATACGTCAATATTGCTTTAACCCTTCCTACAGTCGAGAGAATTTTGCAGCTCTAGCAAAAGGCACAGTTCATTAAGGAATGCAACAGGGAAAACTCCCGATCTCACACACACGGGCTTGGTCCTTGGGCTTCCTCTTCCTCCCCCTGAAAGTGTTAAAAAGAAAAATACAATGTCAACACCAGCTCCTCCCTGCTAATGGAACTGACATGAGTGCATTTTACTTTCTGGCTAGAAGCCTTCATGAAACCGTTACAAGCATTTTAAAAAAATACACAGCGAAAGAAAGCAGAAAGGGAGGGGGATACAGTATCTCTTTTGATTGAGCCCAACCCATTCTTCTTTTCTCCCTTTTTTCTTTCAAACATAACCTTCAAGAAAGAAAGAGAGAGAAAAAGAAAGAACGGTGTTTTTTCAGAAATACAAGACATCACCAAGAACCATCACCATTCTTTTCTTAGCGGCTTAAAACAGCTCACACCAGAGACATATTCTGACTCCAGCCAGAGAAATATGGATCAGAAAAGGAAACTCATGTAAGCATATGGAAAATGTGGGTGGCATCTGGACACATAGGTTCAAGTCAGCAACAAATGAAGGAATCTGAGATGCATATATAAAAAGGCCAGCAGGGCACTACATAATTAGACTGCATGGTTTCGCCTGCTTCAGTTTCTTTCTTTTTTATTATCCAAATGAGGGGAGGGGGGGGGGAAGAAAACAATCCCAGGAAAATTGCACAATTCCCCTTTGCCAAGTAGGAACTTCCTGGAACATCAGAATGGACCGAACCATTGGAAGAAGTACAACGTCTTCCATAAAAATAATAAAAATTAATCCTCAGTGATTTAATATGAAATGAAAACCATCCTAAAAGCCTCCATCATTCTTTCCTAAAATATTTATTTTTTTTTAAAAAATCAACTGATAAAACAAAACGGACAACATCAGAAACCTGATTAGATAGGGAATATCTAAACTCAAATTATGGGTATTGCATTATGTCACCGATACATTCAACAGCATTGGAGAGGTAGGGGAAACGGGTGGAAGACTGAATATGTTTGTGTTTTTCTTTTTTTGTTTTAGAGAGAGAGACTGCATTTTCTTGGCAGCGTGGAAGTCCTTGTAAGCCCAGCCCTAAAGATTTTTCCATCCTCTGTTATAAAGCATGCAAGGCTGGAGCAGCAGCTCTCCTGCCAAAAAAACAAACGGGGAGTGGGGGCAACAGAGAAAAGGCAGCCCCCCCCCTTCTTCTATCTCTCTTTCTCCCACCACGGCAGGAAGAATAGCAAGAGAGAGAGAGAGAGAGAGAAATGGAGGAGGAGAAAGATGTACATTTATCACGAACTGAACACAACAACCCATAGAAATTTCAGAGCCAGCCAACCCAAACGGTACTGGGGGAAAGGAGACAACAGGCGCCATGAAGGATCGATGAGCTTTCTCCCCACACCCCCTCCGCGAAATGGCAGGAATAATAACCAGTTTCCTAAGAAACTCACCCACCCACCCCTCAAAAAAAAGAGGCAAGAGCAATAGATGCAGCATTTTTCCTCCAAGGAGAAAAGAGGAGAGGAAGGAGGGAAAGAAGGAGGAGGAATCTCAGCCGGTTTTTTTTTCAAAATTCTCCTCCCTTCCTCCTTCCACACACGCATACACACCATTTCCTAGGCTGTGTCACACACACACATACCAGGAGGGACTGACACCCACAAGACGCAAACGGCGACACGCCGAATCCATACACACCAAAGGGGTGGCCAAGCCAGGCGGGGGGGGGGGGGTTACACACTGCGGGGAGGGGGGAGGGGGGGAGGGGGGGCTGGACATCCATCTTCCAAGGATCGCCCCTACTTGAGATGCTGCTGGATGCTTCCCCCCCCACAAACACACACATACACTTTGCACTCCCCAGGCGCACGCACAGGCAGAGTCAGGCTCGTGCGCGCGCACACACACCTCTTAACCTTGCACACACCCCACCCTGCAAGCCTCGCCGCCGCCGCCGCCTCTTCTTCCTCCTCTCCTCCCCACCCCCTCCCCCGGTTGCAAAGACAACCCCCCCCCCCCAAAAAAAATAAATCTCAGGCTCCTTCCCCTCCTCGACCCTTCGGTCCTCAGCCCATCCCGGGGCGCAGAGGAGGGCGAGGAGGGCGCACGCGGACCCGCCGCCGCCGCCTTACCTTCCGACAGTTCCAGCTCGAGCTCGGCCAGCCGCGCTCTCACCTCCAGCGGCAGCGAGAGGCTCTCGAGGCTGCGATCCGCCATGCTCGGGCCGAGGAGGTCGCCTCCCTCGCTCGCGCCTTCCTTCCTTCCTCTCCTCCCACGGCCGCGCCGGGGGCTCGCCTTGCCTTCGCCGCCGCCTGGCGCCCTTTCCTCCCTTCGCTCGCTCGCTCTGCGCCGTGTCGGGTGTGTGTGTGTGGGGGGGGGCGCCTCTTTGTTCGCCCAAGCGGCGCACCCGCCGAGCTCAAGGAGAAACCGAGAGAGAGGTGCTGGTGGTGGTGATAGTGGGGGGGGGGGGGACGGGCGGGAGAGGAGAGAAATCAAAGCAAGGCGGGCGGAAAGGAAAGCCACCAGAAAGGCCAGCCGAAGCCCCTCACTTTCCCCCCGACCGCCGGGCTCGCCGCGTCCGTCCGAGGGCCCCGCGTCCCCGGCGGCGAGGCTTCAGGGGCGCGCAAAGGCAAGGAGTTCCTTCCACGCCCGGCTCCGGGTGGAAAAGGAGGGGGAAAAGCTCCGAGGAGTGAACGCTGAGGGCAAGCGCTCCCTTCGCGCTCGCCTCGCCTCCTTCGCTGCTTCTAGTGGAGCCCCGCCATGGTGGCTGCTGCTGCTGCTGCTGTTCTTGCTGCTACTATTATCATCATCCTTGCCGCCGCCGCCGCCACCACCTCCTCCTCTTCTCCTCCTCCTCCTCCTCCCTGCTCTTCCTTCTCCTGCTCCGCCTGGCGAGCCTTTCGCAGGGGGGGGGGCGCGGCGAAACCCTTCTCTCTTTTTCTCTCTCTTTCCCCCCCCACACCCAACCCGGCTCGCGCACAATCCGCGAGAGCGCAGCGCACGCGCGCGCGCCCTTCCTCGCTCCACCCTGGGCTGCGCGGCTGCGGCAGCGAAAGAAGAAGAAGGGGGAAAAAGATTGCGGCGCTGGCGGGGGCCGCCGGTTCTGGGGCCGCCGCCGCCGCCGCTGTTTCTGTCACCGCGCACGTGACGCGCCCGGGCGCAAGCTGCCCCCTAGGGGTGCGCGGGAGCAAGCGCCTCCAGGGACGCCCCCTCCCCGCCACGCCGCGCCGCCCCTGCTGGCTGGCTGGCTGGCTGGGCTCGCCGAGGTCCCTCTCCCTCCCTCCCCAAGGAGGGGAACGTCTGGGTCAGCTTGGGGGAACGTGTGAAGTGAGCACCCCATGATGGGGAGGAGGTTTTGCCTCCCGCTCACCCAGGGGCTGAGAGGGGAAAGACGGGAAGGCCGGCTTTCCTGAGATTATTGTGGACACGACCCCCCCACACACACACAGAGAGAGCTTAAAATATAAAACAAAATAGGTTGTGGCCACATTTCTCGGCCATCATTTCTTTCCTGGATGTCTAGCCTGCTGCCGCTTATGGATGTATCTGCACTATCTAGTTGTACCACTTTGAGAGCAGTTTGCGGTGCCGTCGCTCCATCCTAGGGAATCTTGGGATTTGTAGTTCGGTAAGGTAGCAAGACCCCTTTGCTGTGTCGTTCAGGAGGAAAGGTACGCAGTGTGGTGTTGTGAGTCAAGGACTAAGGCTCAGGAGTCGTGGTCGTCGTTGTTTAGTCGTGTCCGACTCTTCGTGACCCCGTGGACCAGAGCACGCCAGGCCCTCCTCTCTTCCACTGCCTCCCGGAGGTCTGTGAATTTCCATGTTGGTTGCTTCGCAGACACTGTCCAGCCATCTTCTCCTCAGTTGTCCCCTTCTCCTCTTGCCCTCACACTTTCCTAACATCAAGGTTTTTTCCAAGGAGTCTTCTCTTCTCATGAGATGGCCAAAGTATTGGAGCCTCAGCTTCAGGATCTGTCCTTCCAGTGAGCACTCAGGGTTGATTTTCTTCAGAATTAATAGGTTTGTTCTCCTTGCAGTCCAGAGGACTCTCAGGAGTCTCCTCCAGCACCACAATTCAAAGGCATCAATTCTTCGGCGGTCTGCTTTCTTTATGGTCCAGCTCTCACTTCCATACATCACTACAGGGAAAACCATAGCTTTGACTATTCGGACTTTTGTTGGCAATGTGATGTCTCTGCTTTTTAAGATGCTGTCAAGATTTGTCATCGCTTTCCTCCCAAGAAGCAGGCGTCTTTTAATTTCGTGGCTGCTGTCTCCATCTGCAGTGATCATGGAGCCCAGGAAAATAAAATCTGTCACTTCCTCCATGTCTTCTGGGTTCAAATGCCTGCCCACCCATGGAAACTCATGGGGCGGGGGGCAAGGCACGGGTTAAACCACTCTTTAAAGCGCTGCTTAAACACCCCACTTAAAAGGCCTCTTAGGGCAGCCACATGGGATTTGATGGTGTATAATATACACACAGTTTAGGGAACAGCATGAGAGTTCTCTAGCAAAGAATCCTCAGTACCTCACCAAACCCAGGGTTCCCTAGGATGGAGCTCGGACAGGTAAATTGGATACCAAAGTCCTGCAACTGGGTGGTGTTGATACATCAAAGGACTCTCAAAGACAGATCACCAATATAAAATATCATTCCCTGTACAGCTCCACAATGTATGAAGAATAACGAGTGACACTGAGCAACCGATGCTTTCAAGAACAAAGCAAAGGGACCAATAATACCATCTGCCAGCCCCCTCAAGCTTGCCTGTTTGACCTCCCATCTGGCTGCCAAGGCCGCTCTGGGCGGCTTACAACACAACATAATGGATTACAATTTAAAACTGTAAACAAAAACAGTAAACATAACAGCTTAACAAAATCAACATTGACATCAGCAGGCATAGACAAAGCTTAGCTACCATCTTCACAATAAATCGAAAGTCTTCTCCAGCAATTATGTATTGGCTCAGTCTTCTTTCCTAGTTATTCTGGGATAGCCCAAGCCATGTAACTCTTGAAGACAAACTGTCCCAAGTTGAGGAATCACCATAGACATTATTCGTTGCATGCTGGGTTGTATGACTCAGCGTGCGACTGATAATGTCCGCAATGATCTCTTAACTTGGTGCAAATTGCCTCCGAAAGTTACAGCATTTGTGCAGCTATGCAAGAGTGTTTTATCACAGCATTCTGACGTTACTTCTTTTGCAATGGAAAATGTTTAAAGCTTGCTTGGTCTTGCATGAGCTGTCAAGACCCAAAGGCCAGAATCCTACTGGTGTTTCCATAAGGGTTGTGTTGGGGCAAATTGGCAAGGTGTTAGAACACATCTCGATCACGTGCCTCATCAGGCACCCAATTGCCCAACCAAGATGTATCCCAGAACATCATCAATGAACCACAGCAAACACCAAAAGTATTGTTGCTATTCTTTTCAAACTATTTCTAGTGGAAGTGAACATTGATAGAAATACTAGAACTGCATGTGTTTGTAATCTCTCCTTGGACATCTGTTTATGGCAACTATCATCATTATGAACATCTGTGCATTAGAATTTTCCACCATACACCTAGATATGACCTTCAACTTTTACCCTTATGCCCGTAATACACCTTTGCCTATACTAAACAGGTTGTACAGTTTTGGAGGAGGTATGTTTTGGTTTGCTTTTCTTCTTTTAAATTAAATTAAAAACATACCCTGGCCAGTGTATTGTTTTGCCTCTTGCCAATCGTTTTTAAACTCTTACAAAACAAAACATCCCCTCCCACCAAAATGGCATTGTCTTCCTTTCCATGCTTTCATCCTAAACATGCATTGCTCAATTATGTCAGCAGTGAACTTGTGGGATCAGAGGGAAACAGAGGGAAATAACAAAAGCTGCACAACCTGTTTGAGCAGAGCAGATAACTGGGATAAAAATTAATGTGTGCAGTATACAACCCCTGTGTCCTTTTATATAGTCCTACACGAGGGAGTATCCATCACATCTGAAAGCATGTCCAAACAAGAAGTGTAATCATACTTCATTTTTGTAGCCCCACATTAATTTGTTCTATTCAGTGCCTGTCACCCTATTGGCTGCCCCACCAGGTGCTGTCTGGGACATAAATAACAAGAACGGAGAACCCAAAACACCTTCCCCCCACAAATGGGATTCGTCGAGTCCTAGTTTCAGGAGAAAGGTGGATATAAATCAAACACACAAATAAAGCTAAATATATGAGAAAGACCAGAGAACCGCCTACAGGTTTGATTTCTGATGTTAGCATATTTCAGCCACATACGTATAACTTAAGGTGGTTTTGTATACATTGCCAAAACAAGAAGCTGTACATCACCAGAACACAATCTTCTCAGGACTTGGAAAATGGCTATTCCTCTCTCCAGAAATGTCTGCTTTTCACATAGCCGTGACCATAAGGATTAAGATGAAAACAAGGATTTCTGCACATAGGTTTTCGTCTAAGAGGTACCCATCGAGTAAGTTGAGATGTGATTCAAAATGTCTCCAAAGTATGTCTCTTTCCCCCATCTTAAGAAAGAGTAAACCCTGAATGCCATGTCAGTGGAAGTAATGACCCTTTCACATAATTGCTGGATTACAATTTAAGGATCCTTAGCCCTTAAATGTCTCTTATCTTCAAAAGGGTTTACACAATAATTAGTCCTCACATCACCCTGAAACTGTTATTCTCCCTGGGCTTAAAAGGCAAAAGCTTCTGCAGCACAGAAGTTTTGTCATGGTTTCCCCAGGGTTCTAGATGCAAACCAGGGTTAAGTCAGTAGGGCAAATCGTTACTACCAGCTTTTTAAAAGCAGTGTTTGCTTGAAAGGTTAACTAGGGTGGGCCCAATGAACTGAAATTAAAAAGCTCTTGCTGCATTTTCTGGAACTTTATAATCAAAACCAATGAGTAGTAAAGATCCACTTGGGCAGGTTATGCCACATCTTGAACCAAAACGTTTTGTTGTTGCTGCTGCTGCTGCTGCTGTTGTTGTTCTACAGTTTCCTGAATCCTTCAGCCAACCCCTTCTCCTTCCCTAGTTATGTAAACATAGTCACAGTTTATGAATTACCAAGCAATTTGCCTGGGAGCTTGTATGGAATAGCGGAAAGGGTGCTGGTGTCCTGCCTTCCGCTGGCTGGCTTCTAAAGGTGAGGTCTGGGCTAACAAAAGTACCCAAAAAGTGCGACCAGGGGAGCCAAGAAACAAAGCTGTCCAAGCAGATGGCCAGTAGAATTCTAGTCAACATATAAAGGTTTCAGCAAAAAGGCAGCCTGGGGTCAAGCTAGTCCAGTATGGCAGGGCAAGCAAGGAGAGTCTGTGAATCATAGTCCAGAAATCCATGGCTCATACAAAGTGAGGAGTCGGCATCAGTTCTGCATGCAAGACAGACCGGGTCTGAAGTAAAGGCAACTGCTACCTCTTACAGTCATCCATCTTCAGCTTCTACCTGAGCTTCTGGAGCCCCACCGAACCCAAGGAGAGCCTGCGGGAGGAAGGATTTCAGCTGCACGGTTTGGGCTGTTGCTCTCCCCAATGGACTACCACTTTTCTCCATGGATTCTGCCTACTCCTAAGGAAGCCCATTCTCCTGAATAGTCTTTCCTGCAGTCTGATAGCTTCCCTGTGGGCTTGTGTTTTCAGCCTGTGCCTCTCTTATGGACTGGGTAGGGGCCAGCCCCTTAAGAGACAGCCCCTTAGCCCTATTCAGCTGCATGGTTGGCCACTTCAAAGGTCTCTGATATGCAGCAGGTTCCCCTCAAGTTCCAGTTCTGGATCTCATCCTCATTGGTCCTCGATGGTGGCATGACAACTGGACTAGGACTCAAGAGGCCTAGTTTCAGATCCCTGCTCACCTACGGAAACTGAATGAGGATGGAGACAGTGAGCCATTCCTTGAACATCTCATACATCTTGAAATCCTGTTAGTGTCATGTTAGTGCTGCTGCCCCCACTGAGTGAGAGAGAGCAGCAGACAGCCTGTCCTCCAATCTTGCATCCATGGATTCAAGACAGTGGAGATGATCTAAAAACAGGTTAACTACACTCAGAACAGGGAACACAAGACAACCAAGAGCATCCTTCACTCCCGGAGATTCCTCAGAAGACAGAGCATGAGTTACTAGTCCTCCTCAGGACTGAGTCCTGTGATGGAGGGGTTGGACTTTGCTCTAAGCTTTTGCACAGTACCAGGTGGAGAAATGCCTGAACAGGGTTTATCTGAACTTTTAACTTCTTATGCCATAGCTAAGGTATTCTGACTTCCTGTATTGTATGCGTTTTATGATTTCTTGGTCTTTATTCATCTGGCTTAGTGCTTCTTTACTGATCACCCTGTCACTCATAGCATTCTGTGACAAATCCGTATGTCAGATGCTTCTGGTTTTTTGAGAGCCATCAGCGCAAGAGGTCCACAGGTTCAGGCAATATAGCAGTGTACAATACACATTCTCAAAGGCAAATTTACATTTTAGTTCCATACTACACTCTTCTTCTTAAGGAAGTTGCTCTAGGCCACCTCTAGTCTTACTTTTATTGCATGACTGTGTTTTCCATTGTTCATTCATTCAAATTCTTAAATACTTTGATATCAGTACACTCAGCGTTACTCTATCTATCACTTCCTTGGTTCTACTGATGACCAAGAACTTGGTGGGTTTTTTTTAATAACATTTTTTCAAAGAAGAATCTTTTGATAAAGAACCTGCAGTTTAAACAGAAAGGGGGAGAGCTTATGGCCAAGAGCTTTTATCAAAGCATTTGGAAGACACAAATCTTCAGGAGTAGCTAGGATACCAATAAAGCTGCTTCAACCCACAAGAGACGGAATCAAAAGGCTGGAAAGGATATGTCAACAAATATGGAAAACAAAGCTATGATTCTCAGACTGATAATATTCAATCCAAATAACAACAGCAGCCAAGCAACCAAAAGAAGACTTAAAGAGCAGCTATGAAGGAATCAGAAAAGCAATCTTTAACTATAAGGCTGTAAGGCCAATAAGATCATCCATAATATGGCTTTCCCAATTGCAATATGAAAAACAAACGATTAAGAAAGCTGGCAGAAAAGAAAAGTCTTCATTCATTCAAAATGCAGTGTTGGAGGAGAGCTTTATAGATGCCATGGACTGCCAGGGACACAAACAAATGGGTTCTAGATCAAGTTAAACCTGAATTCTCACTGAAAGCTAAAATAACTAAACTTGAGCTCTTATACTTCAGGCATAGCAAGAGAAGACAAGACTCACAGGAAAAGACAATAATGCTAGGAGAAGTGGAAGCCAGTAGGAAAAGAGGAAGATCTAATATGAGTTGGATTGACTCAATTAAGAAAGTCATAGCCTTTAGATTTTGCACAATCTGAACAGGTCTATTCATGAAAGTAGGGTCAACATAAATGAGAACAATGGAACATAACAACAACTGAACCTGGTTTTCTTGCCATTCACTTTTCGATCATGTTCAATGTCTTTGTACTTCATTGATGTTAAGGGGTAATCTCTGCAGATCATCTAAATGAAACTGTGGTACCTGCATTTTTGATGCTTATGGCCATTTGCTGCCATAAAAAGAATATTCTCCCATGCTCTGCATCAGATAGTCAGATCTTCTTGTTGATCAAAAGCAGAGGTGTAGGAAAACCAGGGTGAAGCTCCTGAGACTTTTTAATTAGCTGAGATGATGGCATGATCTGCCACTTCAGTCAGAATTCCCCGCTGTCTTTGAGTTTAGCTTTAGTCATCACAACACCTCTAAGGGGAGTAGGGTTGCCAGGTCTCCGAACGTCATCTAAAATGAAGTCTCAAAGAATGTCTATGATTCTCTGAATCACCAGGTGGAGGAACGAATCCCAGAATTAGTAGCACTGGATGAGAAGATGGTTCGATTTGAATGTATGAAGCATCTTTAAACCCTGAGATTCCCCACTCCATTCACACCATTCCCGCTGACTCTGGAGTTTTGGATATAATTCCTCAACGCTGTTGGAAATCAATTTCCATCAAAGAGCTGCTGGTCAAGAATGGTAAAATGTCTCATTTAAAGCACCTGAATTCTAAAGGCTTGTGGGAGGGGATGCGAGCATCACATACACAGGTAAAACTTTTAAAAATGAAGCTTTCTTTCTGCAGAAATAGGAAAGCTGATGCTCTCAATGTGTTTTGAATTATAATTCCCATAAACGTCCACTGGCATGGCCAATGGGGGAGCTCCTTCGATACACCAGTTTGCCTATCCCTAGATCTGGGCAACAGCCTAACCAGGGATGGGGAAGGAGAACACATATGTTGTATTCAACATTCCTTTCTGGTTAAATGAGGCTACCATCCTTAAAATCTTTTTGTTCCACAAAAGGACTGTGTACCTGAAAATTGATTCAGACTCCTGTGTTCCTTATTGTATGATAATCCATTCCTAGAGATTAAATTGTAGTTTAAGAGGTAGATAGATAGATAACCAACCCTTAATGTACAAATATCATGCAGCTCCTTAAAGTATATTCTAAACCTGCAATCATGTATGGTGAGCTTAGGACCTTCTTACTACCCTAATACCGACAATTACACTGAGGTGCTTGTAACATATGAGGTTCGCAACAGGAATATATCTGGAGTAGTAACGTATTATATTACCTGTCAAATCACAGCTGTTGAATAGGGGCTTCAGACAGTTGTTGCTGCAGTGGCTACCACAGAGAATGGAAGACACAAACCTGTGAGTGATCTGTGTTTTCTAAAACCAGTTGTTTTCCTCTCAGAATTGTCCAGAAGGAGATCTGTCCCAGAGTGCCCCCTACTGGAAAGAACAACCCATACCATCTCCAATTCTAACATTCAAATTTAAATTAAGTCTAGATTATTTACATACTTTACACATAGCACAGTTCAGTTGTGTTTTAATATAGCGATTTGCTCACTTCTGTTCTCTTATTATAACAATATGCTTTCATTTTGTACATGGTTTTAAAAAATCATATTATGAACCTCCTTGAGTCCCTGCGCTAGGAGAAAAGTGGGGTATAAATTTAATAAATAAGTAAATAAAACTTTAATATTCATTCCTGCCATTCCAGAAAGGAGTGATGGATCAGGAAGCACCACATATATAGCCATTTTCTCTCCTCAGAGGAGACAGCGTAATTGTTGTTTTGAGGGGTAAGGCTATTATGGATTTCACACAGAACATTCTCAGCCTCCTCACCAAGCTGTGAATTCCAACATTTTTTGTTGACATTTAAATAATGTGAACGTGTGAAAGTAATAATGTAAATAATTTGGAAGCACCCACAGAAATAATAAAGGGGGGGGGAAGAGAGCCCTCTCAAAAGTTTCCTTGCAAAAAAACATTAACACCATCAACAAGAAAAATTGTAACAAATGGTTTCTAGCTAAGAAAAGCAAGCAGAGATGAGTTACTTAATGGTTTAGATGTTGGGTGTTCGATTCCCCACTGTGTCTCCTTGACAATGGCTGGCCTTTTTCATCCACAGGGTTCTTTCCAGCTGGGAAGTGCTAAGGTCATCATCATGACAATCATAATCTTATGGGGAGGTAGTTTGAGTGACTCCTAAGATTTTTTGTAGGAACTCATGTCACAGGAGTTTAATTGGTCTGAAAGCTTTGCTGTTCAATTATGCTGTGGAACTGCATGTGTATGAATCTCCATCCCCACCCCATTTGTGATGGTGGAAAGTTAGACAGAAAAATGTGGAAGTCTGGTCAAAAGAAGAAGAAAAAACAACAACTCTCTGGGCCCCCTTGGCAGCATGACAGGGTGTTTTCATATGCAACAAGACACTGCATTTCGAATACAAGTGACAAGTATTTGTAGTGTTCCTAAATATCTGATGAAGATCTCTCAAGATGCTATTGATCACGCAATGTGTGTGATGAATTATTGTTATACTGCTGCTGTGGTCAACCCTTTTCAGTTTTCCTTTTTAAACTCTCTTATTTGTACTGTTTTTATCAACAACATAATGTCGTTGCTGGTTTTTAAAAAAGGAAAACGCATTTCTCGTTTAGTGTATTTTTGCAGCACCAAAGAACAGCAGTAATTAATACCTATTACATTTGGCCCTAGTGTAAAATGCTAGCAGTAAGTTAAACGCTTATTCCAGAGTGGCAAATGCGTTGGTTAGCCAGGGTTTTTTTCTGGCACCGTGACAAATAAAGCTTCACTAGAAAGCTTTAGAGAGGCTGCAATTTGTAGGAAGATCACATGAGCAAAGGGAACAGTGACGCATAAAAGTGTGGCTCCTTTCGCTGTAATCTGACACTTCTTCATTCTTTGCCTCTGCGGATTTTCCTTTGCCAGTTTGGTATTTTTGTCTCCATCCTTTGGTTTGCTTTTCAGTTGACCAGTTTCATGACCTTCATAGCTGTCTGCAAGCAAACGGAAGAAACTGCACCTACTAAAGCTTTTTAGAGCGCATAGTTGAATTGCTGGAGATTTGGATGAGATATGAAATTCCTACAAGGAAGCATCAGATGAATAGAGATAAATAATAATAATAATGCACTGTCAAATCAACTCTGACTTATGGTGACCCTTTTCAGGATTTTCTGAGGGTGCCTTGGGACTGCGCAGATTGCCCGGCGCCCCATAAGCTGGCTGTGCTCTCTGGAGGCACAGAGAAGAGTCAAACTCCCAACCTCTGTCTCTGCAGCCAGGAACCAAACTCAATGGAGCTATAGATAAACAAGTTGATGAAATCTGTCCCCGGAACATAGGTGTCCTCTTTATTCTGGGGGAAGAAGAGTGCTCAGGCTTCTGATTTTGCTACAGCATTCCTTGCATACAATCTGTGCTTCCAGATTTACACTCTGCCAGTATAGCAGAGATGTCAAAAATGGTGTGAGCTGAGCTGAGGCATTGATGGTCCTGACTGATTGGCTTGTTTGTTCCAATTTATTAAATTTATATCTTACCTTTCTACTAAGAACATAGTAGCCATGTTGAGTGTTGAGCCAGGGTACCAAAATTTGATTTGTTGCTGGAAGGGCCGAAACCTGCCGTTCTTTGGTGTTTGAGGGCTCAAACCCGCCCACCTTGAGTACATATCCTACCTTCAGCTGCTCCTCCCCAGGCAGAAGGAAGCACAAAACAAGCACACTCAATGTGGAACTAGAAAGGCTGTAATGCAGTCCGGTCCAAGTACTCCTCCCCATTTATTTGTCATCTCCCTACCTATGCAAATCTCATGCGACTCCCGCTGACAGGACAGCGAAGCCTCAGGTGCCAAAACTGTTAGTTGCAGCTCTTGCCTACAGGAAATCTTTTGTCATATTCAGAGCTAGCAAGTTTAATTTTTTTTTTTGCACTGTAATTCACAAATTACAGATGGGTGGCGGCGCTGTGGGCTAAACCGCAGAAGCCTGTGCTGCAGGATCAGAAGACCAGCAGTCGTAAGATCGAATCCACCGACGGAGTGAGCTCCCGTCGCTTGTCCCAGCTCCCGCCAACCTAGCGGTTCGAAAGCATGCAAATGCGAGTAGATTAATAGGGACCACCTCGGTGGGAAGGTAACGGCGTTCCGTGTCTAAGTCGCACTGGCCATGTGACCACGGAAGATTGACTTCGGACAAACGCTGGCTCTATGGCTTGGAAACAGGGATGAGCACTGCCCCCTAGAGTCGAACACGACTGGACAAAAAATTGTCAAGGGGAACCTTTACCTTTACCTTTACCTGTAGTTGTTTGAACACTGCTAAAATGTGAATGGTTGCATTTGAACAGTTGCGACAGACCAGCTGGCAGATATGTCCGTGTTCAGAAGGATGGATTTCACCCTGGAATATTTAATTGCTGATGCACATTATAGGAAGTGAATGGGGTAAAGCGGGGTTTTAAATTGCTACAGTCAGTGGTGGCTGGTCACTCCCGCTTCAGCAGAGGGGTGGGGAGCCTTAGGAATCCACTTGAGGTTTTAGTCTGCACTTTACCTGAACTATCCAAGGTCCTGAACCTATCCTCAAAGTAGGTTCACCCCCTTGAATGACTCATTTAATATGCAGAAGAAAACCTAGAGTGGATTCACAGCCTTCCAGAAACCGGAGTCACTAGCCACCACTGGCTGAAGTAGCTTTTGGCTCTCAACAGGTTTTCTCAGCTTTATTCCTTTGGGTGATTATAACTGAAAATCTTTATTAAGCATTTTTGAAGGAAAATAACTGGAGACTAGGGAAACAAAGTCTGATGCTTCCAGGTGGCCTTCCTGCTTATTAACATGACAGTAGGTTGTTATTGGTAAGATTCCGTCCTCCATAAAATAGCCTCTTTTCTCCATTTATTTTTGACATTGAATAAAAGGCCTAATTTTAACTGAGATCACTTCACAAGAGAGATGAAATTGTTAGGCAAAAGGAGTATACTTGACAAGGTGAGGAGTATTGTTGGCTTTCTTAAAAACATTGGGGAGCTCTCCCTGAACAGTCTGAGAAATACCATTCAAAGGGTGGACTGTCATGGTTTGCTCGAAGAACAAATTGACATTTAAAGATGCTTCAGAAATGTGCTATTCCATTCTTTCCATCGTTCACACCACATTGTTATCATCTAGGTCCGTTATGTGGCTCTGACATGTAGCTACAAGTCCTGTTTTCATCCTTTTAAATCATGAGATTATTTTTGAAAAAAGTAAATGCCAGAAGCAGCTAGAAGTCGTCTCTATGTCCTATTTGAGGAAGACTGTGGGGTGCATGTGCCTGATTTTAAAACATAGCTTAGAGAATTAGAGTGCCTACTTCCAGCGGGACTTGCTCATCCTACATGAACATCCCAAGCAGTTTGCCTGAGATTGCTAACCTCAAGAGAGGCCCAGAGGGAGAAGATGAGAAACTGGGCCTTCTCAGCGGTTGCTTCTTGGCTGTGAAGTGAACTCCCTCCGGCCATTAGTCTGGTCCCTTCACTGGCGATTTTTTTCACTAAAAACCCTGTTATTCAGGCAGGCATTTCAAAACCTTATACCTGTGGAGCGAGTGGAACTGATCTAGCCTTAATTTGACCAATTCCTCCATTTTAAATGTTTATTGATGAATTTTAATTAGGCTGCTCCTGTCTTTTGCTGTAAACTGCCCAGAGTGGCCCTTGGCCAGATGGACAGTATAAAAATAAAATTAACTAACTAATTAATTAATTTTCCCAATTTGAGCATAAAGAAGCACATCTTTATGGACAAGACAATATTCCATGGATCTCAAGTGGAAACATCTGGGGGCCTAAGATGTTTATAGAACTCAACTTTCTATGTCTGAGTTGGCCTGCCCTCTGTGCTCATGGATTACCTCATCCTTTGTGGGGGGAGGGACAGGAAAAGTTGCCTCCATCTCTGTTCCTTTCCATAGTCAAAGCATTTCTAGAATTATTTTATATTGGGAAGATACTGGCTCACAGTGCAATCCAATCTCAGAGATGCGCCTGGTGTACAAGATTCAGATTAGGCACAAGCCACTTCTTCTTTGAAAAGATCTGTAGCCCAGTCATTTTGTATTTGAGCCAAAATGTGCTTTCATCAGAACTGGCAAAGTAAGAAACATCAATAATTTAAGATATTCAGATAACACTATCTTACTTGCAGAAAGCAGCAATGACTTGAAATGACTTTTTTTGTGAAAGCAGAAAGTGCCAGAGCAGGACTGCAGCTGAACATGAAGAAGACCGAAATCATAACTACCGGAGAACTTAATATTGACAGTGAAGAAACTGAAATAGTGAAAGATTTTGTCTACTTTGGTTCAGTCATCAAAGCAAATGGAGACTGCAGCCAAGAAATCTGAAGACTGACACTTGGAAAGGCAGCAATGAAGGAATTAGAAAAGATCATCAATATCACGGAAGATCAAGATCATCCATACTTTTGTATTTCTGATCACCATGTATGAGGATGAAAGCTGGACAGTAAGAAAAGCTGAGAGGGAAGAAAAATGGATTCATTGGAAATGTGGTGCTGGAGGAGATCTTTGCAATATCCTGGACTGCCAGATAGATGAACAAGTGGGTGCTGCAGCAGATCAATCCTGAAGTATCTCAGAGGCAAAAATGTTGAAAACGAGGCTGTCCTACTTTGGGCACAACATGAGATTCTCTGGGAAAAGTTGAAGGCAGCAAGAAAAGAGGGAGACCAAATATAATAGCCGCCCCGAGTAGACTTTGTCTAGAGGGGCGGGGTATAAGTCCAAATAAAGTAAAGTAAAAGTAATATGGATCGACTCTCTAAAGGAAGCCAGAGGCTTGGGTTTAAAAAAGTTGAGCAGTGCTGTTGAGGGGAGGAGATTGCTCATTTATAGGTTTGTCATAAATCTGAAGTGACAGCACCAGCATATCTTCTATGATGGAAGCCAATGAGGAGTAATAAGTAATTGGACCTCTCTGTGTGTGTGTGTGTGTGTGTGTGTGTGTGTGTGTGTGTGTGTGTGTGTGTGTGTGTGTGTGTGTGTGTGTGTGTGTGTGTGTGTGTGTGTGTGTGTGTGTGTGTGTGTGTGTGTGTGTGTGTGTGTGTGTGTGTGTGTGTGTGTGTGTGTGTGAGAGAGAGAGAGAGAGAGAGAGAGAGAGAGAGAATATGGTAAACCACTCCTTGAATATGTCATATACCTTGTAAACCTTATCGGGGTCACCACAATGTGGAGCTGACTCAATGGCTCATAACAATATCTATGATATGAGTGAGCAGCATATGGTCTGAAGCTCCCAGAAACCATGGGTACTCTGGCACCCCTCAGATTATTTTTTAATTGCCCTCTGGGGACATCAGAGAAAATTTTAAGGGACCCTCCCATATTTTTTTTGTTTAAACTTTAGGGGATATTTCAGGTAGATCCACCACCATAATTTTTACAAGAAAAAAAATAGATATAGGGGGTCACAAGAGAATGGGTGAAGGAGTCACCATCTAATATCCAGAGAGAAGTGGATCACTGCAGATTCCTCACCCCTGCTCTGTGAGGACTAGTCGGCCAATAAGGCTGTGGCACACATTTGTCCAATCAGGCGTAAATGTTCTGTAAATAACCTACGGAGCCATCACAAGGCGAGTATGGAACCTCCTTCTCTTTTTGATTTCCAGCCAATGGCAGGTAAATAATTGTTTGCCAAATCTTGTCCAGTTCAATAGGCTGTAAAGTGGCTGGAGGCAAAACCACAGAGATTTCAGAGGCTGAGACAGGTTGACATAGAATAAATTGTCCAATGGTGTACTCTGGCAGCAATCTGTGAGGAAAGGTAGAGTTAATTTCTCCTCTGTAGACCTTGATTGGATCTGAAATGTAATTTACTCCTTGTTATTAGGATTAATTGACCCACTCTTTACATTCAAGTCTATAAAAATGAGGCAGAGATCAGGAGATTGACACCTTACTTTAGTATAAGGTGCATGTACCAGACGCTCAAGTTCAATTACTTACTTTGTCCTTGAAACCCTGTTCATTGTCGGTTTTAAATACCCTCCGCCTTCTGCTATGTATGGGAAATGTGCACATTCTTAATATGCTTAAGAATTATACTAATTAAAATGTTTACCTCTTCCCTTCCACTCACTAGCCCAAATCTTATTGTGCTTTTTGGATTGGTGTAAACCTTGGAGGCAAATGAACACACTTTGGGTCGTGTGGGCAGCATATAAGTTAAATAAATAAATAAAATAAATTGGCCCCATGCACAAGTGAACATCAATGCTACCCCCAAATGGCTGAAATAGGGCTTATGGTAGCAAACCCAAAGATGTTTATCTCAGAATAAAATCCTTGACTACTCTTTTTGGGACTCTGTTCCATAACATTACAGTTCCACTGCACCAGGTCAATGTTCAGCATTTACCCCCTTGGCTCTGACCCATACATCAGCAGAATGGAATAATTACTTCGGCTGAAATGTTGTTGGCTTACTTACCTGGGAGAAATTGAAGTCCCCTTGAACTCAGTGGGATTTACTTCTGAGAAACTGGAACATAGGTAGGAAAAAAAAATCAAACACGTTTTGTTAACCATTACTGAGATCAAATAAAGAGAAGAAATTCTAATCCATCTTTGTTAATGTTGGGTGGAATTTTTTTTTTCATGTTAAATTTCCACCCACTCAGAGGCAGCGCTGAGGAGGCAGGGCAGGGAAGCTGGGTGCCTGCCAGAGGACGCGGGGCGGGGAACTGCTAAACACCTGTTCATCAAAGAACTGGCACAAACTGCCAAATCCGCAGTTCATGCCCATCTCTAAAGTTAACAATTGGCATTGACGTTAGAAATAACAGGACATGGCATACAATACTTTGGCTGATCCTGTTGCTTGCAAGTGACACATTTTGTTGTTAGCTTCTTCAAAAATGTCCTGGAAAGCTGCCTTCCCCAACCTGTTCTTTTCCAAAATGCAGAGAAATGTCACAATCTGATTGCTAGCTGGGGGGGTGGGGGTGGGATTTGTAGTCCAGCATATCTGAAAAATGCCAGGTTAGGGAAGACTGTCCTTAAAGCATATTTCACTAGTAGTGTAGTTTAGCTCTGCCACTGGTCTTCTCCATTTTCCACCCCTACCTGCCTCCAGCAACACATACTGTCTATGCTAATACAGAATGTCATAAACTGAAAAAAAAGATGTAAAAACTGTTGATTTTCTTTCTAAAAATGTCCTTGGAAACCAACTTTGAAGGTACAGTATCTAGAATGTTAATTGTTGTTCCAAAACAGCTGCTAACACATATTGCTTATTATGTTACTTTTGAACATATAACTCCATGACGCCTTTTGTGCCAGGAAAAAAAAATACATCATTACAAGATGGAAACAGAAGTCTTGCAGCATCTTTAAGTGTTGAAATGGTCAACTCATCTGAATGTAATATAATTTTTTTTAAAAACAAAGACTTTTAGATATTAGAGCTCAGGTAGATTTAGCAGACTTTCTATCAGTGAGAGCTATGAAATGGCTGGCAAGGTCCAAGGTTCTCATTCTTTTTAAAGGAAAAGGGTCCTGCGTGTGACCTTTGCTCATCTCCACTTCAAACAAATGGATGCGATGATACAACAGAGTTGATTTTTGGATATCCCCATCCAAAATAGACTCTGTCCATGTGGAATAGATGAATTTGAAGATCTTGCCCATTATCTTTTGCACTGTCCGCTATATGGCAGCATTAGACATTACCTTGCTCCTTTTAGTCACAGTATGAGATCACGGGATAATGAGAGGAAAGTGGACCTTCTGTTGAGTGGATCTAGCTTATACATGACACAGAGGGTCACCCTTTTCGCTGTTAAGGCAACCTCCCTTAGGAAGAAAGAGGAAGAAACAGAATGTGTGTCAAATACATAATTGGATGTCTATTTGAGAATGACGATTTGTTCGATGTAATTTTACATATCTAATTTAGGGACTTTGAAATCTGTCCTTTCACTCATGGGCTGGGAGTTTTTGGATTTTTGTATATTGTGTATGGTGTATTTGAAGTGGTCTGAAGACCTCTTTAATAAAAGTTATTACGTATTATATACAAGATGGAAGCAGAAGTCTCATAGCATCTTCAAGACTAATTCATTCTTACTTTTCATAAGATTTCGTACGCTCAGGCACATTTCTTCAAACCATTCATCTGAAGATTTGTGTTTGGACAAACAAAAGCTTATGAAAAATGAAAACTGGCTAGCCTTAAAGATGCCACAAGACTTCTGGTTTCCTTGTGTTGCAACAGACCAACACAACTATCAGCTAGAAATCATTACAGGTAACTGTGTTATTGTAATTTGAGACTTCCAATCTCTGGAATAAACACATACAAGACAGCATTGTTAAGCATGTAATTGGCACTGGGAGCTGGGTTCCTACTCTGTAATGCAAAGTGCAAAGCACAGTTTTATCTCCAAAATAATAAGTGCCTATAGGGTCTCAATGCTTTAGCTGGCAAGCTCATTTGTAAGCAGTATAACATAAGCAATAACAAATTAATTCCTTATTTATGTCTCTTTCATTTAGAAGGGAAATTCCCAGATGCACTAATAATGGGATAGCTCGATAGGAATGTTGCTCTTTTACATTGACAAATTGCTCTTCCCTGTGGACAGATGACGGAAGGAGTGCTCTTCTTGACAAGGAGCTCCAGATATGAAGTTAATCATGGCACTGAGATATGACATCTACGAGAACGATTCTGCAGTGTTTCCTCTGAGTTGACACTGTGAAGCTACAGCATCCAAACATTATAGAAGGTGACATCTAGAAGAGCAACAGGGTTACCAATTCTAGATAGACAGAGGCATCTCTAGAATATCTATCTATCTACAGAATAGGGTTCTGAAGGTTTTTAGTGTGATTGAAGTCAAAAAGTGGAAACATGGTTATTGCGAGTGCAACATAGGAAGCTGTCTTATCTTGAGAGAGGATGCTGGTCCCTGTAGCCCAGTATTGTCCCCTTCTTCAGGCTTTCAGATTGGCTTTCCAGCATTACTTGGAGATTTAAGCAATTAACCCTCTGTCTTTCTAGCATATAAAACAGGTGTTTTACGTAGGCTACAGCTCCTCTCTGTCAGCGCCCATTACTGGCCAAATCTACTTCACCACTCCGTTTGTGCTGTGGTGTTGTAAAAGCCTGCTTGCTTCTTTGTCAGCATCCAACATATGCCAATTTCACACGATAAGTAATAATAACAATAATCTTAAAATTGCAGAACTGGAAGGAACCCTATGGATCATCAGCCCCTGTCAAGCAGGCAAAGTGGGGAACTGAACTCCCAACCTCTGGCTCCACAGTCAGATGCCTAAACCACTAAGATATCCAATGATTATATTTAAGCTTAGGGAGAGAAGTTGGAAATATTTTATTTCTGGAAAAAAAATGCTTCTGCTGTCCTCAGCCTTATACATTCTAGTATATGGCAACAGGATTTCAGTCAATATGATGTTTTGATAGCAAGCATCCCATGTTTAGTTTTAGGTAAAGTTCTGGGAGAAAAATAGGTTATTTTCAACCATTTTTAAATTTGAAGGAATTGCTGGCTGCAGAAATTTCCTATTGGTCAGTATCCATACCGCAGTTTTCAGCAGTTGAATATGGAACCAATAGGGTAATTTGGCCTTCCCATAGCCTCTGGATGGCCAACTACAACCCCCTGGAGGTTTTTGGGAATACACTGGACTATTTTTAGGTCAAAGCAAAAGAAATCAGAAGGTACTTGGAGGTGGGCTGCAAAATTCCCACACCTAGTCTACGTCATCTATGAAAAAAGTGATGCGTTTGATGGGGCATGACTAGTTCCCTCCACTGTTTTACAGTTTGATGCCAGAGTAATTGAGAAGGTACAGAAACAATGCATGCTGAATTAGGCAGACCACTGTTCTGATCCAGTGGAGTTTTTCTTTGCTTCTTAAGATAATGTTACTGAAGAAGATTCGTGCATGAAAATTATTTGTCTTCCCACTACTAATAAATCTATGTAATAGATAAAACTCCATATTGAACTGTAAAGTTAATCACTTTTTTTTTGCTTAACAGCCCATTGCTTGCGTGAATAATGTAGATGATCTAATCAAGGTTACCTATATCATTGCTCCCAAATAAATTCAAACTAATTGGTGAAACAATTGCGTAAGAGAGGGCGGCTCAGATGGGTCTTACTGATCAGGAAAGTTACTGTTTCAGGAGCAAGCCATTCTCGTTCCATTCAGAAGATTTAATAAGAGCATGTCATAATAATTTGTTCCCTTGGAAATATATCACCTGAATACCCTGGGCTATTAATACTCCTTTGTTGAGTCCCCAGACTCTGGTCAGGTATTGTTTTAGGACAGCCAACGCACAGTGATACTTACAATTGCAAAAAATCTGATAGCAGCAAAACCCATTACTATGTCTTAAAAGTAGGCCTTTTAAGATCTTGGCACAGGGAGTATCTCCAAGGCTATGCAAAGACAGAGACTGTGTATCAATGTGTTCCTGTATTTCCTTGGTCACGATTGCTGTCCCCAGCTGGAGTCCAAAGCACATTGAGAAACTATGGCTTGCAATATTATTATTAATATTATTATTACACTTAAAGCTCGCCTTCCTCCCTTGCAGGACCAAAGGCAGCACAAAAATGCAAATGTAACAAATATATTTAAAAAAACAAAAACAAAAACAAAAATAAATTACAGTACTAAGACACTACTAAAACAAGATACCACATTAAAGCAGCGCAAACTTCACAGAAGGTTAAACCCCTTTTAAAACCACAAAAATAAGTAAAACGCCCACTCGCCATTAAAAAGCTCTTCCTCATCATCCAATTGGGAGCCAAAGGTCGGTCTAAATAAAAACAAACTTGTCCACAGTGTCGTGTTGCTCTGGGCTGTTCTGACATTTTGATGGTATGGGGCAAAAGTTATAATATTAAAGTAAAAATTTAAAAAGCACACCACAGAACAATCAATATTCCACAGAGACTAAACAGGAGCAGCAGTAAGCTGTGGAGGGATGAGGAAGTGATCTGCAGACACATATCCGTATGGAAATACAATTCAGGGATGGGGTTGTGAGATTTGTTGTTAAGTCGGACTGAAGTCATACCAGTGACTTGACTTGGTTTTTTCCCCCCAATGACACTGACTTGACTTGGAACTTGGAACCCACACACATCTCCTTTTTTTGGGGGGGGGGGAACAGCTTGCTAACATCCCTGCAAATTACAGACACAAACAAAATGCACGGACCAGCAGTCATTAACATGGTACAGGTCCACTCCGACAGATCATGCACTGGAGAAAACTGGTGGAAGGCAGAATAAAAAACCCAGGAAGTATTATTTTGTCCGGTTTTAACACTGTTGATGCTCATTTCAACTTTGCATCATGTGGACAGCAGGATGGGTGCAAGGAAAGTTGAACAAATACTCAGCATGGACAGGACCAAAGGAAAGGAGGGACGGAGTGAGCCCTAGTCTCTCAGAAGTGATTTCTGTTTTGATCTGGAAGCAAATTATTGCTACCTGGTTTGGACAATACATTTTGTTGTTTAGTCGTGGTTCCAATTCTAAGGGCTCCTGTACCTGGGAGAGGGTGTTCATCTGACTGACTTAAAGAGGAAGCTGGGGCGGAAAATTTGCATACTAGTCAAGATAAAAGCACTAGCTGAGTTTTGAGCTTTCTGTCGTTTCGTTTCGTTTAGTCATTTAGTCGTGTCCAGCTCTTTGTGACCCCATGGACCAGAGCACGCCAGGCCCTCCTATCTTCCACTGCTTCCCGGAGTTGGGTCAAATTCATGTTGGTCGCTTTGATGACACTGTCCAACCATCTCATCCTCTGTCGTCCCCTTCTCCTCTTGCATTCACACTTTCCCAACATCAGGGTCTATTCCAGGGAGTCTTCTCTTCTCATGAGATGGCCAAAGTATTGGAGCCTCAGCTTCTGTCCTTCCAGTGAGCACTTGGGGTTGATTCCCTTCAAAATGGATAGGGTTTGATCTTCTTGCAGTCCAGGGGATTCTCAAGAGTCTCCTCCAGCAGCACAATTCAAAAGCATCAATTCTTCAGCAGTCAGCCTTCTTTATGGTCCAACTCTCACTTCCATACATTGCTACTGGAAAAACCATAGCTTTGACTATGCAGACCTTTGTCAGCAAGGTGATGTCTCTGCTTTTTAAGATGTTGTCTAGGTTTGTCATCGCTTTCCTCCCAAGAAGCAGGTGTCTTTTAATTTTGTGGCTGCTGTCACCATCTGCAGTGATTATGGAGCCCAGGAAAGTAAAATCTGTCACTACCTCCGTATCTTCCCCTTCTATTTGCCAGGAGGTGAAGGGACCAATGGCCATGATCTTAGTTTTTTTGATGTTCAGCTTCAGACCATTTTTTGCACTTTCCTCTTTCACCCTCATTACGAGATTCTTTAATTCCTCCTTACTTTCTACTATCAGAGTGGTATCGTCTGCATATCTGAGGTTATTGATATTTCTTCCGGCAGTCTTAATTCCTGTTTGGGATTCCTCCAGTCCGTCCTTTCGCATGATGTATTCTGCATATAAGTTAAATAAGCCGGGGGGACAATATACAGCCTTGTCATACTCCTTTCCCAATTTTGAACCAATCAATTGTTCCATATCCAGTTCTAACTGTTGCTTCCTGTCCCACATATAAGTTTTTCAAGAGATAGATAAGGTGGTCAGGCACTCCCATTTCTTTAAGGACTTGCCATCATAATCAGGTTTTAATGCGTTTCTATGGGCTTTTAAATTTTGCATTACGACGTTTTCGTTCTACGGCGATTTCGCTGGAACGAATTAACGTCGTAATGCGAGGCACCACTGTATAAAGCAACAGGGCCTGCTCCCCATCCCTGGCAGCAGAAGTTGGCCGAGCGACCCATGTGACATGGACAGGGAGGACAAAGCCCCATTGAAACAGCCCCACATTCCGTGGGAGTCACTGACATACATAAGGCATTCTGCAATAGAGCCCAGAACAAGGAACAGCAAGGAATGTGGCATAACATGGAGGACTAGCAGGTTGTACGTGACATACATTTTCATGGGCTAGAGGCCACAAAAAGCATATATCAAATAAAACTGACAGGTTATTTAGGGGCCACATGGACCACCCAAAATTTAAACAAACAAAAAATAAAGAAACCAAAATAACCAGAAAACTACTTCTAGTTTTTTGTACATTGGCGAAACGAAAGGAAAAGAAATGATGGAGCACTTTAAATACTAATGATTTCAGTCCAAACAAATATTTTCCAGGCTCTGCTTTTTTTGGTACATGTCTGAAAGGGCAGAATCACATGGAGAATTCAAAGCATTTCTGTTCCTACTTGGCCTCAGGATTCCAGCACCTCAAAATTTCAGAGAACTCTGAAACAACTGTGGATGTGATAGCTGCCTTCAGTGACATCCTCCTTAATCGCTGGAGTTCCCCTTGGCTTTTTCATGTCCTTTCCCTGTTGCCAGGCAATAAGAACACCAGAAGGCATGGTGGTATTAGCTGTCCATGTACATTCGTATTTCACTGACTAAAATGAAATGTCCCCCTCGTATAGTTCACAAAACATTGCACCTGCTCCCTTTTGGACAGACGGATGGACACACACACACACACACACACACACACACACACACACACACACACACACACACACACACACACACACACACACACACACACACACACACACACACACACACACACACACAAGTGCAAGTAGCATGTGTATGTGTGTATGTATATGTCTTCTAACACATATATAGTTCAGAAGTTACACTATTCAAGAGTAAGGGCACAATAAAAATTCACAGGAAAATAGTATAAAAATAAACCTTTGATTACACTTCTAGAGAAAGGAAAAACAATACACCAGACAGCAGTTATGTAATAGATAGAACTTATTTTAGGAATTGTCTGCTTTAAGTAACACAATGCATATTAATGCAAAAATAATTCAATATGTGATCATAGTGGCACTACAAAGATCTGAAACTTGCAGCACGGCTTAGACAGCCATACAGAACCTCCTCCAATCAGTGAACAGTTATTAGCTTGATTCTGAGATTGTATCCAAAGCAAGATTTCAGCATCTGAAATATGGTTTCTGAAACTGAAGAAAGTAGGAAAATCACTGGGCTAGTCAGGTATAATCTAAACCAAATCCCTTATGAATACACAGTGGAAGTGAGGAACATGTTAAGGGAATTAGATTTGGTGGGCAGAGTGTCTGAAGAACTATGGATGGAGGCTCGTAACATTGTACAGAAGGCAGCAACAAAAACCATCCCAAAGAAAAGGAAATACAGTGGTGCCTCACATGACGACGTTAATTCGTTCAGAAAAAATCGCTGTTGAACGAAAATATCGTCATGCGATTTTGAAAAGCCCATAGAAACGCATTAAACGCTTGAAACTCACCGTCCAGCGAAGATCCTCCATAGCGCGGCCATTTTCACTGCCTGTGCAGTGAGGAATCCGTGCCAGAAAAGAGCGGGGAGCCATGTTTTTTACCCGACGGCCATTTTGAAAACACTGATCAGCTGGCCGAAAATCATTGCTTTGCGAGAATCGGTTCCCGAAGTAGGGAACCGATCATCGCAAAGCGAAATTCCCCCATAAGAAACATCGTTTTGCGATTGCTTTTGCGATCGCAAAATCTTCAACGTAAAGCGATTTCATCGTAAAACAGAGCACTCGTAATGCGAGGCACCACTGTATCAGCTTTCCACAGCTGAGTACCCTGAAGAGCTGTTGGACAAGGATTTTCATCGCCAATTAGCTCCACCGAATCACAATGGTATCCCGTAATGGCAGCCTCATCTTCCATAGATGCATCTAGCTGTCACATCACAGGGAAATGTACAAAAAGTACATGCTGCCCTTAGGGGATGAAATGTGTCAACCTTGCCTTTCAACCTACACAATATGCGGTGACAATAGGCATATGTATGACTGTTTCTTGGTCTGTTCACCTGAACAAACACAGAAAAAGAAGAATCTCAAGAACCGTTACATAAGTGAGGGCACCACAGAATGGACATCTTTCGCCAGATGTTGGGCTGAATATCTATCATCCTTTTCAGAAGTGCTGCAACATTTACAACAAAAGGATTCATCTCTGAGGAATTAGACTTGTCCACAGAAGCTCACTTGAAAACATACAGTTAGTCTTTAAGGTGCCACAATGTTTTTATTTTTTGATTGTTTTTGACTGATATGCTAGTACAGACTAACACAGCTACTTCTTCTAAAACAAAAGGACTATTTCCATTTAAGCACACTTCCAGAAGCTCTAGGTGTGATCTACCAGCAAAGTGTACCAAATCCAGATGTAATGTTTTATCTCTTGCAATAGGTCTTCATGGGCACATTGCACTCTTCCACGGATCTCTACATAATATACCTCTTCTCTATGTATCAAAATACATAGACCATTTCACTGGCACAAACAGTGACTGATAGTTCCCTTGAGTGCCTTTATGGTGAGAAAAATGGGTCATAAATATAAGAAATGAAAGTATCTTTCATTGTGGGTGATCACGGAACAAAGGAAGGCTAATTGCCTTAGAAGAAAGGAGTCAGGAGGGATATCCGAACCAGCAGAGCCTCAAGGCGATACCCTCTTTTTATTGACTTAGCATGAGTTACATAGTACTGTATGTTGTTAGAATTCAGATAGGATACTAGTTACATAATCACAACTAGGATTGGCTGAAATAACTCTTTGATCTCTACCTCTAAGCAAAAGGGCAGAATAAGGGGTTACCTGGCCTGCTGGCAGCTGCTGTTTCCTGCCAGGAGTGTATGCGCGTCACTGGAACAGAATGCAGCTACAACCTTTAAGCAGAAGTTTCCCACATTTCATCTACAATTGGAAGCACTTTGTGTTTTTCTTAGGAGCTTCAGCAGCCAATGAGACTGGCCAATATGGAGCTGACACTTAAACATACTATTACATTGACTGTCTGTAGGAAGTTGCCTCAAAATAGTCTTCATCAAGGGTAACTTACTGTTTCCCAGTCAGCAATGGCCAATAGTTGAGGGCAATGAGAACTCTAGTTGAAAACCTCCAGTGGCCCCACATTGGAGAAGGCTGGATTATTAAGTACAGTGGTGCCTTGCTTAACGAGCGCACCGTTTAACGACAAATCCGCATAGCAATGTCGCTATGTTTACATAGGCAAAAACTCGCATTGCGATGATCGGTAAGCGTTTCGCTTACTGATCTTCGCATTGCGATGGTTTTTTAAACAGCTGATCGGCGGTTCCAAAATGGCCACCGGGTGCCCAAAATGGCCACCGCAAGTGTTTTTGCGCCCTGCCCTCGCTTACCGAGGGTGCGAAAATGGCGGCACTATGGAGGAACTTCGCTGAACGGTGAGTTTGGGCCCCATAGGAACGCATTAAACCAAGTTTAATGCGTTCCTATGGGTTTTTTCGATCCGTTTAGTGATGTTTCTGCATAGCGACGATTAATCCGGAACGGATTAACGTCACTATGCGGGGCACCACTGTAATTGGCCAGAATCCTGTTACTTATGCACACTTGCATTAGATCATATTGTGTAAATCTCAGCATTGAATTGCTGCTAGTTAAGAAAGCAATGATTGTATTCTTTATTGCATACAACTCTCACCACACAATGAGAAATAAAAGTGTGAACATCTTAGCTAGCGATACTTCACAGCTGAGATACATGCAGTTTGACTTAATGCTGGTATGCATAAGTTATAGGATTCTGTCCATTGCAGAAAATATCCTGTTCATGATGTAGGGAATTCTTTTAAAAACTCTTGTGATAGGTGGGGAGACCATACCTCTCAATTCATTTCTTTTAATTCATATCAATGAACCTGTGCTCAGTCTTCTTAAAAATGTGTCTCATTAGCAAGAAGCATCTTGAATATTGTGCTGAAGTACTGACAGTCATCTACAGTACATTCTCCCCAGTGGTTAAAACAAATAGCATTGAAAATAGTGACTTCATTCCTATATGATTTTATCTAGTTTTTAAATGCTGAATTTTATGCCAGCTAATACGTTCTCTCTGACGAAGTATTGTTTAAACTCTTATTCTTTCTATAGCTTTTTGGAACACTGGGGTTTTTAGAAGTACCATTAGTAAGTCTTAAGAACTTAATTGTGTTGTAATTAGCAAGTTAATTAAAAGGAGGATTTTAAAGGGTAATCGAGAACAGAACATAGTTTATGAAAAAGCTAATCCATAGCATTAATGGCACTGTATTTTCATTGTCTCATATATATATATTTCTAAAGAAGTACAAACGTCTCTTCTGTATCTTTATTAAAACCACTCCCTTAAGGGGAATAACCAGAAGAATTCTAGAAATGTTGTCAGGGATGACAGACTCCTTGGAGAAATGGAAAAGCTGCTCGTACTGCACATGGATGAGCAAGGAGCTCCACCTCAGACATAAAACACTGAGAGCACAGCACACATGCACAAACAGAATGAAATGAATTTCTTGCATTTCCCGTTCAAAGAATCATGTAGCAGGTAGTGGAAAAAGCACCTCAGAGGGTATATGATTCTAAGTATACAATGCTAATCTAAATAGACATGAACTCCAAATCTCTGAAACTTACTTTAAAGTAATTAACTACAATAATTATTATTATTATTTATGTATTCATTTACTAATTTACAGGGAAAGTGCCCCAGAGGGAGACCACAGCTGCGATATACAAGGACATCTGCAAGCGGGATCTGAAAGCCTTAGAAATGGACCTCAACTGATGGGAAACCTTGACATCTGAGTGCTCAGCCTGGAGGCAGGTGGTGCATCATGGCCTCTCCCAATTTGAAGAGACCCTTGTCCAGCAGGCCGAGGCAAAGAGGAAGTCACAAAAGCAGCAAAACCAGGGAGCTGGACAGGGGACAGATTGGATTTGTCTTCAGTGTGGAAGGGATTGTCACTCTCGAATTGGCCTTCTCAGCCACACTAAATGCTGTTCCAAGTCCTCTATTCAGAGCATGTTACCATAGTCTCTTGAGACTGAAGGATGCCTACAGGACTAATGTATTTATTTATATATATTTATATTTCATTTATTTACCAATTATTATTACTTTTAAAGCAATTAACTACAAGCCTTCCCAAGTGATTATGTAATAATAATCTTAGAACTGCAGAGCTGGAAAGGACCCTATGGATCCTTGAGTCCAATCTCTCTCAAGGAGGCCCAGTGGAGACTCAAACTTCCAGCCTCTGGCCCCGCAGCTTCAGATGCCTAAACTTCTGAGCCATCTGGTACCATTATAATTTTTAGAGAAATTACACATTTGGGTAAATGTGAATAATGTCCAGTTGTACCAGACATTCGCAGGATGACTGAATCTGTGGATGAGAGAAACCAGAAGATAGGCTTTAGTTGCATGTGGGAGAAAATTCCACAGGGTAGTGGAAACAAGGCATTTTGTGGTTTTTTTAAATTAAGAAAGCTTGCACTCCCTCTCCTTCGAAGGCTTTGCTTACTGTTTTGATAGAATTGAATATACATTGCCATACAAAGCAGAGCCTGCCACTTGTAACCAAATGAGGGGAATATTTAGGACACTTTTACAAGCCTCACAGAGTTTTCCTCCTACTTGTTCTTCCAACAGATGCAGCAGGACAGACAGGATATGAAGGTAGATCAGATACTCAGCATGGCTTGTCAAACACATTTTCAGTTTATAGCAGCCATCCTCAGCTCAAATTCTTCCAGACATCTTGACAGCATCTATTACTCCCAGGTGATGATGGGGGAGGTAATCTATGACAGTGGTTCTTAACCTTGGGTTATTCAGGTGTTTTTGAACTGCAACTCCCAGAAACCCCAGCCAGCACAGCTGGTGGCGAAGGCTTCTGGGAGTTTGAGTAAACCAAGGTTAAGAACCACTGATCTATGAGACCTGGAAGGACCCGAGATGTGGAAGGTTGGTTTATAGGATTGAATTGTTACTTCTGATTAGAACAAAATGTACATTGGTGCTGAGCAAATCCCACTTTTTAAATAAGTTAATTGTGGTTGGGACTAACCAGCTCGTTAGCCCATAAATCTATGGGGTAGGGCCCACCAGTCCCAGGTGGAAGGCATAAATTTAATGTTCTCACCCTAACTTGCACGGTGGTGATAGCACCAAACCTGGCACTGCAAAAGCAGGTTCCCAACACACATTAGCTTTCCAACAGAAGAGAAAATAGCAGGTAAAAGAGAAGACACAACTGAGCACAAAATTTGCATAGAGAAACATCAAATGAGAAAGGCTGACTATCAATCCTGTGTATGTGGCTTTATTTACAGAGCAGAACTGTTGTATTACCATCAAGATTTATGGGACACCATACAGCTGAAAGGGCCACAGAAGATGAACAGTGTTGAACATCAGCATGTTTGGGGGGGGGATGTTCAACAGAAGCTCAATGCTGAGAATGCCACTAGGCACTTAAAATTCATAACCTCTTCTGAAGCAGTGTTTAAAGACTGCTCTTCCAAGCTGGAAAGGATCCAAAAAATTAAAAGCCAAACACAAAGAACAAAGAACAGAAAGAGAAGCAGTCTTTTTTTTCTGAACGCCCATGAAAATAGCCAAAAAGTAGAGGGATTCTTAGGTCTTGAATTATGTTTATCTGCAAGGAATGGAAAAATTATCATTTTTTAATGATTTTCTGCTAATGGCTGAACCCTGACCCTGAGATACCAACACCTACACTTGGTTGGCCTCATGTCCACATGTTCACCAAAGATGAGAAATGATAGACATAAAATTTTAACAGTAACCACCATTTTGGAACCACACCTTTGAAACTTGCCATACATGCCACCAAGTTCTGGTTCTCCCATTAGTTTTGCCCTTTTCTCGTGATTCATGCAGGCTCTCTTAGACAAACATGTATTTTAGATATCATAAAGCACAATCTGTACACACACCTCTCTACACTAACAAACATGTGCAAAACTAATCTATAGAGAAGTGTGTTGATTGTATGGATATAGGCCAACAGGAACTTTCTACAGCCAGCGATTCCTTCAAATTCAATATTGCTGGAAGCAACCTATTTTTTCAGAACTTTCCCCAGAACTAAACATGGGATAGTGCTATAATGATACAGTACTATAATATATAAGGCTGATAACAGCTGCAATTTTTCAGAAATTAAAAATGTCCAACTTCTATCCCAAAACTTAAATGTAATAATTGGATATCTCAGTGGTTTAGTTTTCTGTTTATGGAGCCAGAGGTTGAGAGTTTGATTCCCCCATACCTCCCTCAATGATCTACATGGTCCCTTCTAGTGCTGCAGTTCTAAGACTATTGTTGGGAATTTGTGGAATCTCTGTAGAAATCTGAAACGTTCCCACTGTGTCTCCCAGGAGAAGAGCCAGTGTGTGTAGCCTTGGGCAAATTGCACAATCCCAGGATACCCCCATTAGAAGGGAACGACAAACCCCCTGCTTATGGTGAATTTCACCAAGATTGGCATTTTAAATTGCATCCTATGGCTCCATAATGACCTGATACTCCTCTACATTATTTGTGCCTGTTTAGCAGGTTAAAATGTACAAATGAGAGAACACACTGTTGAAAGGTCAACATCTTCCTGGGCATGCACTAAGGCTTTAGGGTTCACTGTATTTGCCAGTGGGAATTGTCCACAGTTCTAGTAGTATGGAGTGAGCGCCCGTCGCTTGTCCCAGCTCCCGCCAACCTAGCGGTTCGAAAGCATGCAAATGCAAGTAGATCAATAGGGACCACCTCGGTAGGAAGGTAATAGCGTTCCGTGTCTAAGTCGCACTGGCCATGTGACCACGGAAGATTGTCTTCGGACAAACGCTGGCTCTATGGCTTGGAAACGGGGATGAGCACCGCCCCCTAGAATCGAACACGACTGGACAAAAAAAATTGTCAAGGGGAACCTTTACCTTTACCTAGTAGTATGGGCACCTGGACACATGCAACACTCGAAAGACAGACATTTCTCAAATGGCAACAATTTAGGTACTGTCTTCTGTCTTTTTAGTAAAGCCAATTGCAAAACTATGAGGATGTGCTAAGTGCTTATTTTTAAAATGTCCATGTAACGTGATGACACCAGAATGACACAGTAAAGCATGTGTCATCATAACAATGATTAAAACAGAAGTATGGCTCATCAATGGTAATTTTTCTTCTGGATATGGTCTACCTTTTGACTTATTCTCTACAGGCTACAATTTTAAAATATCCATGCTGTCACCATAGATATGTAGAATGAGACAGACTGCTTAGACAGTGGTGCCTCGACTTACGACCATCCCGACATACAACCATTTCGAGTTGTGACCAGCTCCGGCTGCAAAATTTTGCTTTGACTTGCAGCCAGAGCTTCGAGTTGCGATCAAAAGAGGCAGGGGAAAAAGGCAGATAATTCAAATTAGAGGGTTAATCGTTGGTTGGGGAAGAACTTTTTTTGTAGTTCTTTCGCCCCAACAGTTAAGAGTGTGCACGTCGGAGGCTTGGGACTGCCTGGTGCTGCTTTCTGGTTCTGAGTAAGTACATTTACAGGGTGGGTTTGGACTGGGGGGTGTTGTTTCTGTACTGTTTTTCAGCACCAGCGCCTTCCAATGGGGCTTGCTGCACTGTTTATTTTTGGTTTTTATATAGCCGCCTAGAGTGGACGAGTAGTCCAGACAGGCGGGGTATAAATCAAATAAATGAATAAATAAGCCCCAGCACCTTCCGACAGGGCTGCTGTGTGCTTGTATTTTTGGGTTTTTTTAAAAGCCCCAGCGACTTCCAACGGGGCTGCTGTGGTTATTTTTTGGGTGGGCCGGAACGGATTAACCATGTTCCAATGCATTTCAATGGGAAATGGTGCTTCGACTTATGGCCATTTCGACTTACGTCCATTTTCTGGAATGGATTATGGTCGTAGGTTGAGGCACCACTGTATAAATACCTCCTTGGTTTTTTGTTTTTAAACCATCACTACTAGAAATCAGTGAGAAAAGACAATGGTAAAAACTAAGTTAGATACCATAGCCCTATATCAGAGGTTCCAAACTGTGGTTCCCCAGATGTTCTTGGACTACAACTCTCAGAAACCCTGGCCAGCAAAGCTGGTGGTGAAGGATTCTGGGAACATTCATCCTAGAACAAAGTTTGAAACCACTGCCCTATATCAACATGGCTTCCCCTGACAAGCAGAAAGGTGTGTGCAGTCAAAAGGAACACAACATATATAGGGAACACCGACCACATCTTATGTAGGCTTCAGCTGACAAAAGAGTTTCCTCTAGAGCAGGGGTAGGCAGTTAATTTCTATATGGGGCCACATGAAAAATCTGGACTTTGTTCAGGGGCCGAATCAACTTTACTTAAAAATAAAAAATAAGCAACTGATCAACCTTAGACAAAAAGCTATAAATGGTTTTGATGTTCAACTTGTTCAGTGAGAGAAATCCAGTCTGTCTTGGGCTTGAACACCGCACTGGAGCAACGACCGGCGGGCCGGACAGGAGTGGCTCATGGGCTGTATGTGGGCCTCGGACTGCACTTTGCCCAGAGACAAATCCAAAGTTAGGGAAGATGTGGGTTTTGGATAAGATGGGCGTTTGAACTTTAAACACACTGAAAAAAAATGTTTTGTCACTGAAGACTGCTAGACCTATACCTGAATATTCATCCACATAACTGCTCACATTTGAGCAGGTATTGCACTTCCTAATCACCTCTCTCTCCTCATCATACACATGCAATGATAAGACTGAACATGCCCATTTCACCCCACAATAGGCAGGGGAAGAGGCTAAATATCATGGTTTAAAAAACACTTCACAACTATTTGAAACAGTTTTTCTATTTCCCACGACCAGAGAGACTCTACTCTTTGCATGGGATAAACACTTACGCAGGTTAGGATGAAAGATAAGGGGGTCATGTTTTGCACAACTGTAGTGTTAAATTACGTTTCTCGTATTGTCAGGAACTGTGAACATGATAGAGAAGTCAAGGAGCAACTCTGCGACTCATCACTACTGAGCTGAAGTTTCCTTTGGGGAGCCACTGAATTTAACGAAACGCTTATTCAAGTTGCATGGTTCTGTCTGGCTTGTGTATCTTGCAGAAACACACGGCACAGCTAAAAGATAATAGAAGGAATGTAGTATTTAACCTGGCATTTTTACAAAATGTTACATGGATTTTTAATTGCTAAATAAAGCAGTTGCAACCTCTTATTCCAATTCAACTAAGGACTGCTGCAAGAGCAATGTCTGATGAACAAGCGATGGATGTCTGGCATTATGGCAATACACTGCAACAGTGTATATTTAAACATATATGCTCACCTCCTTTCTGGTGCAACGAGTCCTATGTAACTATGTTCTAGTATTTTTCTACAAGAAACAAGGGAATAATCCACATCATTAATGTCTCACATAACTCTGATCTCTTCAAGAGCTACTGAAAATTACCACTAATGATGAAAATACCATATCATAAGTGCAGGCAAAAACAACTCATAAGCAACCATCTTGGTTAACCAATAGGTACCAAGTTGGATCAATACATATCAAACATACACATATGGCAAATGCTACAGATGAGTATCTGAAAAGATTGTGGTTATTAGTCTATTTCAACCAACAATTCATAAACAAGAGTTTATGTGTAACAAAGCAAAACCATATTTACAATCTGCCAAGGAAAGATTTGCAAACTGAATTTTGCTGAAATGTTTAGTCACAAGATGGACAAATAAACATGGCAACAGAAAACCCCTTGCAATAATGGGCCAGCTGTCCACCTTTAGTTTAGCATTTATTGCTTTTAAAAGTGTATCAGTTCTCAAAATGAAAGAGCTTCCAGTGTCAGTCTCTGAAGCAGTAAGATTACACACAAGTGGGCGCAAAGACACAAGAAGTGAAAAATACTGTTGTAAGAAGTTTAATTTAAAAAAAGAGAATTTCAACAGTGCCTAAATCTTTATTTTTCATAACCTACATATTTAGACAGTTGTACACTTTTATGACACAAAAGGAAACTTAAATTACCAATAGTTTACATGTAAGCTTGATTCCAGTCTTAAATGGAAAAACAAAACAAAAACAAAAAAACAAAACACGCTCAGAAAAAAAGGCCTCCATATTACACCTTCTGTTTCATGATGGGCAGCTGTTAGCTTGCACATGTCTTCGATTGTCTGCTGCTATCAGTGTAAGAGGTTACACAACACATGAGAACTGCAGCTAGCTGCAAGGCATAGTGTGTGTCAAGTGGGCCCTTACAGGCAGCGGTTGTTCACGATCCACCGTGTTATACTTGCAAGCAAGGTCATCTCTTTGCCAACTCACTATGTCTTCCAATGAGAGGCAGAAAAATGAAGAACAACAAAAAAAATAATAATATTTAAAATTTGAACTCAACAGTTCACTGGCTGCTCTAGAACAGAACATAAATTTGAGGTGGGGTAGGGGCAGGTAAGATATCCCAATGGGAATTATTGTACATCTTAAGCCTTAGGAAACAAAATCCTTGTTTTAAATGCGTTCCTTGAGGAAATCTCAGAAGAACATGACTCATAACTTGCCTATAAAGAGCAAAGTTATCCTACTTTTTTTAAAAAAGCCAAATTGCATTGGTTTCTTATCATTTTAACTTCCAACTCAGATTTCAGGGGTGCATTTAAAACAAAAAAACAGATTTGAATTATTGTATGTAAACAGTGCGTGTGATATCAGTTTTTGTTCCAGTAGCCCCATATTGTCTAGATAAATATCAAAGTGATTGGATAAGGTATTTGGCATAACATTTTTTTTTGCTTTTAAAAATGCTCTCACAGTAGAGTTTAAAAATTCTTTACATAGATTGTTATTTGGGTGAGAATTACAGTGTATTAACCTAGTACAAGCAGCAGCAGCATAATGCATCAGAACAGTATAACCTCCTTGCTAGTCTGCCTATGTTCACTTGAATATTTCAAGCAGCCATGATTAGCTTGTACACTTTAGCTGGGACTACTTCCTGCTTTCTTTGCAGCTGTTCCCTTCAGGCTTTCAACAGGCAAACGGAACAATCCGACACTTGGCCGAAACAGCACCTCAGGTTTAGCTGCCATTTCTCAGGGCTCTTCTGGCAACCATTAAAACCCAACAACAGAACTCATCTGGTGACTTCTGTCGGGAGAGTCTCCATCTCCTGCTGTGTCTTCACAGAAAGCAACAAACAGGCTCAGTCTGCTCCTGTTACCTTTTGCAATGCAAAAGGCAGGCTCGTGGGCTTTTGTTGGCTTGTTTTGTTGACTCTTTTGTGAAGAGGACAATTAAAACAGCAGCAACCTATTTGGAAATCAACTGCCCTGGGTGTTCCGCCTCTATCCAGCATGTGTCACTTGCCAACCTTGTGGCCTCAGGAAAATGGCTGAGGAAACTCTGGAGCTACTTTTTTTTTTTTGCTGCAATGTTGTTTCCTTCCAATTTGGTTCTTAACAGCCGTGGGCTGTAACACCAAATCAAAACTATGTTGCACAACCCTATGTCACACTGGTTGAAAAATGCACACTTCCATGTAGTTTTTTTTTTCAAAATGCCAGACGTTCTCCAATTCCCTTTTGCAGTGAAGAGGCAGAATCAGCTCAGCACATCAGATAAAAGTAAAAGAAACAAAGGAAAAAAAAAACAAATTAAAGTAATATTCAAACCACAACATTTAGTTTATCTACATCCATCTCAACAGCAACATTTATAATATATCAATAATTTTTATCAGTTTTTTAATGGTACCTTTTTATATGTTCTGATTATTTACACCTGTACAAGCAAAAGCACACACTTCCAAGTGCACATATTTAATACAGTATTGACTATTCCCATTTACAGATTTTTTTTCAACATTTTGAAAAAGATCAACTGCTTAAGATCTTTTAAGGTATTTTACAAAAACTGCCGCTACTACCTGTACTACAGTATGTTTACCCAGTAAGACCAGTGACAATACATACATACTGTAACTGAGTAATTCTGTATATGCCACCCGCACTAACCCTTGGAGGGGTCAGATTTCAGTAACTCTAAGCTGTCTTATACAAAAGTTAAGGCAAAGTCATTTTCAAGTTTAAATAAAATTCAAGTCTTTAAATATTGGATGGAAATAATTCTTTAAAAAATCAGTTGTTTAAATAAACCTTTTTGTGTGTGGAATAAATTGTATTCAGCAGGAATACATTTTCATCCGAACCATCAGCTGCTTAAACACTCAAAGAAAAACTTTAGGCATTTTAAAACAAAAATAATTTATATTCAACTTTATTAGAAACTTGTTAATTTAGTGCATCCGTGTCCTTCAGAAAGCATGTCACGTCTAAAGTAAATAAGTGTGACAAAACTCACTCCAGACAGAAACAAGGGATCTCTTCCTTCACCATATATGCACACGCACACACACAAAAAAAGAACTCCGTTATGTCATGGACTGGAAAAAAAAATTAAATCCATATGCCAATGTTTGTAGGTACAGAAAAGTGTCAGCACTTAGGCTGATTAAGATATGAACTCTTTCGAAGAGCACTTTGAGCATTGTTTTAAAAACCTACATGGAGTACGGAGGGGGGGGGACCAGAAAGCAATTTGCTCTGGCTTCAGGGAAAAAAGGGAGATCCTCATCACAAGATGGCCACTGTGCTATCTCATGAAAAACAGCTGTTAGCCGACATCTGCCATTTACAAGGGCTTATGTATTTAATTTTTTTTATCCACAATGTGCTTTTTTTTTTTTCCTTTTCGTGAAATTCAAGGAACCCTTTTATCCGGGATTGAGAAGCTGGTTACTTGCTTGCAGTCCATCAAAACAAACAGGTTAGAGTATCCTCACTACTCATCTTTATGGAACCTCAAATTTGGCCCGAAACAAAAATGGTTTCATTTTAAAACATCAGAATCCATTTTTCCCCAACTTAAAAAAGTAGTTTATTTGCTGATGTCCTACAGCAGCTGGAATTTTAAAAGAAAAAGTGAAACTAGTCTTATAAAACCTGTTTTCCTTTGCGCTCTACATATTAGCTGCTATTATTAGTCTTCTGTGTTTTTTTAAAAGAAGATATGTATTTAACAGATCAGTTATTTAAAAACAAGAGCAGCATAATTCTGCTTAGTAGATCAGGAAAAAAACAACTCATGAGACAGAGCCTGTATTCACACAGCCACATGGAGGCTTAATAAAAAATTGATTTTTCAGGTAAATGCATCTTCCATCTAGAAGCAAGAACAAAAAGAGATTTTAGGCATTACCCCCAGTTCAGCACCAACCAAAATGTAAGGTTTAGATTAATTAAACCCTGACCGAATAGACTGTTTGCTCAAGGATGTGGGAGAGAGCAAGAGAACTGGAGGCGCAATCTACTTTACAAGGAAAACAAAACAAACAAAAACTAAAACCTTGCAGGCATTTCATAGATTTTCATACCCAATGCAAGCTCCTAACCAGCAACTCATTCTGTGTATTCTGAGTGGCCACATAGGTTTACTTCATAGTGAGAATTATTATTATTATTATTATTGAACTTCTTTTTGAACACTAATTTCACTGAGGTGATTTTGGAGGGGTGCTCTGTTCTTTCGTCAGGCGTTTCACAATGGCTGGAGGGGGTGACCTGCGTCCTGACAGTCTCCGCTGGTCTTTGGGCTGCCCTGGATTCGACTTCGCCGGAGGGGGTTCTTTGCTCCTCTCTAGGGATTCTGCAGGCTTCCTTTCATCTTTCCCACAGGCGACGTGGTTTGGCTTCTGTTCTTTCGGGGGCTGCAATGGAGGTGGGTCCTTCGATGTCCTCTGGCAGATCTCTGCGTAACTAGGTTTTCGTAATTCCTGTGTGGCAAAACAGACACGGCTTTTAAGTGCAAAGGGGTCCCTTTTTAAACAATCAAAATGCACTTCCAGCTCAAGCAGCCCCCCTGAATGCACTGAGTAATAAGCAAGAATGTTTTTTACACAGGGTACGTGAGTGCTACAAATTGCACAGCAATATTGATCAAAGGTAATGCTTTCACAATCGAGGCAAGTCAATTATGCCCCTCTACACAGAGAGAGAAAGCTTTGGGAATGAGGCAGTACTTTAAGAGTTTTCGTTTCACTATAAGAACAGCTGTTGTCAAAAAGTTCAAGGAAGTATTGATCTCTCCTGACAAATTAAACCTCAACATCAACATTTAAGATTCCACTGCAAGCTAAATTACGCCTATACAATCTCTCTCACTCACTGTCACTGACATAAATGATTTGGTTCTATCATGCCATTTTGTTTTAATTTGGGGTTCTTTTTTTGCACATTTTATTCATTTTGATGTAATTTACGATTGTAAAATTTGTGTCAGCTGCTTTTGGGTTTAAAGTTTGCAGAAGAGAAAGATGAAATAAATATTATATGCTTCTGAGATAAATAAGGGCACCTCTGCAAGCAAAGTTAGTTGTCAGCTAGGAAGATGGGTGAAAACACAGCTTGTGAATACTGACTGCTTGGCTTATAATGGGTTAATATAGACACACGAGTTTTGACCACGTTGAGCATAGGCGTCATTAAGCAGTGCTGAGAAAATGGACTGTCTGAATCCATCTGGCTACTGATTCAGGAAATTAAGATATAGTTATATTTGACAGATTATGCTCATGTATGGACAGAAGAGATTTCAAGCTCTCCATTGCTTACTCATCACTCTTTACTAACCAAATACTAAGTAACTCAATCATTTTGAATTTTCTTGCCTAAAAGACTCATAGCTAAACAGAGAACCTCTCATGAAAGTAAAAACTTGATTTTCTTTTCTATCTTAACTTCCATTTTGCTTTTCCATCTTGAATGCCACTAATATCATTGATTTGAATTGTTGTTTAGTTGTTTATATGTTGTTTTCATGCTTTTACTGTAAGCCACCCAGAGTAGACATAGTCTAGATGGGCGGGATACAAATCTAATAAAATAAATAAATACATAAATAAAAATGTACTTACAGCTACAGCACCCCCGTTTACTTGTACTGATTTACAAGCAGTAGTGAGTACAGAAGAAAGTCTTTCAGTATTTTGTGTTTCCTTCTGCTGTTTTTCCACAACTTTGGGGTCACTGCAACTGACAAAGATGAACATACCAATGTAGTAAAACACCTTGAACTTTGCTCAGTCAACATGCAGAAGGCAATGGCTCCTATTCCATTAGGGAAAAGGAGTATCTCTCTACTGTAGAGAACTAAGTGAATACTCACTCCTCGTCTTGGGTGCAATTTTTCACAGTGATAGCCAGGTTCAAAGTGTCATGATTAAAGATAAATCCCTAGACCAGTGATTACCAATCTTGGGTAACTCAGGTGTTCTTGGACTGCAACTAGCAGAAACCCTGGCCCACACAGCTAATGATGAAATTGTTAACTCAGAGTAGTATATTTAAAGCCATGTAAAGATCCTTACTCAGGAGGCTGGGTTGGGGAAGGAGTCCTTTCAAATGTCCCGGGCACAGCAGAAGAGACTGGCAATAAAGGCTCTCGAGGCAGTCCTGATGGAACAGCGTTTGCATTTGCACTGATGTTAAGGTTCTGAGGAAAGTGAAAGTCTGATCATTTCATAGTACTTCCAAAGCAACAACACAATGCATATGTAAGATACTTGAACACACACAACATCTTTATGAAAGGGGTAATGGGAGAAAGATGCCAAAAGGACTCAAACCCTGTAGTGAGGCATCAGCTTCTGATCAATTGAGCTGTTATATCACAGCATGTTAATTTCAGCAAGGAATACATAGTGACTCAAACGATGAGATCAGTGATGATCTCAAAAATACCTGCTTCCCAGCCCAAATATGACAATCTGATTGGATGACGCCAAAATAAACATTTAGGTCGGAAGTAATCATCGCAGTCAACATCAGTGATGAGTCAAAGATGACATTTATGCTACATCAAGTTCAGGAATGCTTGAGTTTGGATTTAAAGAGGTGCTTGTAGGAAAACATGCTTTGGGGCCTGGTATCTCCTGGACTATGTGCAACACTATACACTATTTCTAGACACACTTGGCCCCTCAAAGCTGGGCTGTGAATGACAACACAGAGTTGCATGTATTCTTGCATCACATCTAAGAACGTCTGATATTTCTTCAATGCCATTTTAGCTTAATTACCTTAACATTTAATTGCAAGGACCAGGTAATATGGGAAGCTTAGCTGGTTATAAACACTGGATCTAGACCTTGGTAGCTTTACATCTTTCACCTTGACACGTCGGTCTATTAGGCACTCTGGCTGAACTTGTTCCTTTTCTTCTATCAACATGAAAACACCTCTTTGCCACTACAGGGACATCTAGTTACTGATTTGAATTTCTCTTACACAAGTACATAGATTTACCCTGTAGTTAGCCAGAAACCAAAATTAAAGACTCACTTCAGACAAACTTGCAATCAAGAACTAGGCCTTAACTCATAAAGCTCAACAAATGCAACTGACAAATTCTGATGTTATCTTTCCCAAAATCTCTCTCTCTCTCTCTCTCTCTGTGTGTAAATAGCTTACCTTTTCCTTTGATGTTGTAACAATCACATTTGATAACCGATTTTCAAACAAATCTTCTGTCTTTAGGTTACCAGCAGCTCCAGGCAATGGAGGAAAACTGGACAGCCCCAACTCAAAACTAGGAGACGGAGGCTTTGGAGGGGGTGGAGACTGTGCCTGTCCTCTCTGCAAGAGATGTTCAGCATAAGGAAATGGTGCAAATGTCAGGTAAAACCTCCAATGATCTCTAAAATTCAGAGGGCTACATGCCTGCTGCTCAAGCAGCTGTGGGATACAAGGTGCATGACATGGCATGCTGAGCCTCTCCAGCTGCAAGTCCATTGTTTTTTATGAGGAAAGCAGCCATTCTCCAGGTTAAAAAAAGTTTCTAGACAGGAATCAAGGTAATTGAATCAGGATATCACTCCAGACAATCAAACACTCTACCTCTTTAATGACTTAGCAAGTTTCAACTTCCATTCCGGGAGGGGGGGGGAGGGACGTCATTAAGTTTTACTAAATGCAGCTACAGAGACACAATACAAATACACCAGGTACCTCTTACAGTTCATATAAAAGCAAAACGTGGTATATTTTGGGTTTGTGGGGACAGGCAACATGATGTGGCATGTTAGAAGGAGGGGGAAAAGCCTGACAATAAGAACAGTTACCTGGGAAGAAAAAAGTGAAAGAACTCAACAGGCAAAATACAGTATGTGAGGGGAAATGGGAAGAAGAGATACCCCATATGCTCTTGAAGCTACAAAGTTGCAGATGGTCAGCTGATCTGCCTGCTTGCCACATTTTTTAGACAGACAGAGCAACAAAGGTGATAAGGGGACTGGAGGCTAAATCCTATGAAGATAACTAAAAGAACTAGGTATGTTTAGCTTAAGGAAGAGAAGACTGAGGGGAGACATGATAGCAGTCTTCCGATTTCTGAAGGGTTGCCACAGGGAAGAGGGCATCAATTTATTCTCCATTGCGCCTGAGGGTAGGACAAGAACCAATGGGTGGAAACTCGTCACAGGGAGACCCAACCTGGAAACAAAGAGGAATTTCCTGATGGTGGGAACCATTAAGCAGTGGAACAGCTTGCCTCCTGATGTTGTGGGTGCCCCATCGCTGGAGGTTTTCAAGAAAAGACTGGACAGCCATCTGTCTGGGGTGGTATGAAGTCTCCTGCCTTGGGCAGATGGTTCGACTAGAAGACCTACAAGGTCCATTTCAACCCTACGACAATTCTATGATTCTCCTTAACAAGGACACAAGGTGGCTACAGCCCACTTGCCATCTAGGATCTCCTCTTTCTGAAAAGGAGATTCATTTCTGCCTGAGACAACAGAGTTAAAGCCTCTTAAATGTTGATAGGTGCAACGAAGCAGACAGGAGGGAGTATGTTCCATTTCAGTAAACCTTGTCTTTTCACTAACTTTGGTTTGACTATGATGTTTTGACAATTTACCGTTTCCTCAAAAAGAAGACCTAAACTGAAAATAAGCCCTAGTATGATTTTTCAGGATGCTTGTAATATAAACCCTACCCCCAAAATAAGCCCCAGTTAAGTGAAACCCCGCCCTCCATCCTTGTGCAGCAACCAGAAGATGACATGACTGTATTTGTGGATTGTAGTATATGAAAAAAAAATAAGACATCCCCTGAAAATAAGACCTAATGCATTTGTGGGAGCAAAAATAAGACCCTGTCTTATTTTGGGGGAAACAGGGTAGAATAGTATTGTTGTTTTTTTCAAATTTAGTAGCTATATTATGTCAAAGATTCCATGTTTTATTGTCACTGATAATAAGTGACTTGTCCATGAAGAACTAGACATTGCATACTCACCGTAAACTTATCTTCTCTCTTCTTCCGATAGCCATATGAGTTTTTTCTGGAGAAAGGAAATCAGTCACTAGAAACTTACTCTTAATAGTGTGCTATTGAGAGAGCTAGTCTGGTGCTGGAGTCACAGCAGGTTAAGCCAGGTCAAGTAACCATTTAGCAAATACCAAATAAATACCAAATATCTATCTAATGGAAAATGCTTGAAAATAATGCAGCAAAATGCTCTTATTATTTCCAGGGGTGTAGGAAAAAAAATATATGAGAATGTTTCCAAGCAAAAAATCTTGGGAGAAATTTGGCCTAATTTGGCTGTCGCTCTCGGAGGGCTACTCTTTTCATTAAGAGCTTCCCTATTTTGGAGGGTGTCTGTGCAGATACATTTTATCTCTACAGTGGAAAATGCTTATAAATACAACTCTTTCCCTGTGAGTCCCATAGCAGCCTCTTTAATAGTACCTTCCATGTCTTGGCATAGTTTTGCATCTAGTCAAATGATTCAGACAGCAAGATCAGCTTGACTAGGCCACAATACAGTGGTGCTTCGCTAGACAGTTACCCCACATGACAGTTTTTTCGCTAGACATTGACTTTTTGCAATCGCTATAGCGATTCGCAAAACAGTGATTCCTATGGGGGAATTTCACTGGACAATGTTTGGTTCCTGTTTCGCAAACCAATTTTCACTAGACGACTATTTGCTTTTCGCTAGACAATGATTTCGCTAAACAGCGATTTCAGTGGAACGTATTATCATCGTCTAGCGAGGCACCACTGTATTGTTTCCTTCACAGTACTGGGAGTTTAGAGTCTCTGGCAAACATTTTCAAGTGAGAGGTACAGGTTTTCCAGGTTGAGTATATGCTGTAAGTCAAGTAAATGCTGAGCTGCTTATAGACACTTCCCATTACTGCTGGTCACCCAGTAGCACTCAATTCAGCTCATGTGGGTTTGCCATGGTATTCCTTCATAACAAAGGCGCACTTCCATAGGGCAGCTGTTTTGGTCTTATGCAGGACAAATGAATACTGTTATGGCACCATAAAGGCTAGCACATTTCATCTGGAACAAACTTTGGGGGATTGCAGTCCACATCCGTCTGATAACGTGGGCTGTGGTCCATGACAGCTGGTGCTAAACAAGAACTGGAAGTCTCCTTAAGGTGCTACAAGAAATCTGTTCTTGTAGGTTACGTTCTGTATTGGCATGCAAGAATGATGAGCAGCAGAGTAATGCCACAGCATGGGTGAATGGTTAAGGCAGTAATTTTACAGCACTTGTCTATAAAATTTATGAAACCTATTACTCCTGCTTTTACCACTAGATTCCACTGATTAGAATGACAAAATTCAATACTGCCTGTGGGATCCAAATGTTTTATAGATTATAGCAGCTGTTGTAGTAGCTATTATTTACGTTTCAGCCATACCAACTAGAATGAAACTCAGAAACAGCTGCATGTCAACGCAAAGAAGGTGAAAGGTCAAATGAACATCTCCACTGAACTGAAGACTCTTGTATATTATGAACACACACAAAAAGTGATGTCTATAGGAGTCCCATGGCACAGTGGCTAAATTGCAGTACTGCAGTTAAGACTCTGCTCATGACCTGAATTTGATCCTGGGCTCAAGAAGCCGGCTTGAGGTTGACTCAACCTGCCATCCTTCTGTGGCTGGTAAACTGAGTACCCGGCTCACTGGATGGGCAATGTGTAGCCTGCATAATTAAATTTCCAAATCACCCAGAGAGTGTTTTAATCACTATGGGGCAGTATATAAGCAGCCCACTTTGCTCTACTTTTGCTTTATCCAAGCAGCACATAAATAAAAATTTGTCAAAAAGCCTTTAAAAATCCCTCTTATAAATCTCCAGTACTATCAGCTGTGCTGAAGGCTTAGAAACCAAAATGAATGTTTGGCGAAATATTAAAGAGGTTTTCGCAGTGGACAGTTCTTTTCCTCCTAATCTGCCTTCATAATTTCACATTCTTTTCAATATACTGTATTTTTCGGTCCATAAGACACACCTCTCTATAAGACGGACTTCATTTTAGGGGAGGAAAACAGGAAATAAATATTCTGGCAATTTCAGCCCGCTGGGCCTGCGGGGGAGCCTCGGAAGGGTCCGAGAGTGCCTCCCAGGGGGCCAGCAGGGGTGAAATCGCCAGCTTTCCAAGCCTCAGAACGGTCCTGGAAGGCTGCAATTTTGCCCCAGCTCCCACCGCTGGGCACTGGGGAGCGCTGTTTTACAGTATTCGCTCCATAAAACGCAGACACTCCCCCCCAGCGAAAAATACGGTAAGTAGTCCATCTACTACCAATTTGCAAAAAAAGTGTATTTTTGATTTTTAAGGGAAAAAATTAGTCCCCTTCTATATTTACACTCTCAGTAAACAATGAAAAAAAAAATCAAAAAGTTAAAAAGCTTTCCCTGAAAGAAGGGGCCAGGATTTCATCAACGACACAGTTGATGGGAACCTTTTACAAATGCTTAGTTACAAATACTGAACTAAGCTGATCTGTACATACTACTGAAAGTATCAGAACATAATCATCCTTCAGATTTCACATTTCTCCTAATTGTGCGATAAAGTCTGTGACAAAAAATGTTCAACATTTAATTGAAAAGGCCCATTTAGAAGAGCACATTTTGTGAGAAAACAGATTGAAAAAATAACTATCCAAATATGGATTTTCATGCTAATTATGAAACATTAATGTGGAAAAGTTAATGTGGAAATGGGACAAAATTCTGAGCACACCTGAAATGATAAAGAATGCAAATAGCTCATTCTAAAGCATCAAGGTTCTAGATGACTTAAAAAATGGAACTACCTATTACCTAATTTCCAGTATCACCACATGGCAACATTAACACTGTGTTTAAAATCTGATTGGGTTTCTTTTGTAAGCGTCAATGGCTAACAGTCTTGGCACACGCAAGTAGCTGCTGAAGCCAAGTTGCCAGAGAGGTTTCCACACAACAGTCTAAAGGGAAAACATTCATATATTCTAATGATGAATTTGAAATGAGCAGCAGGGTACTATGGGTGCTTCTCAAAAAAGATGCTAGAAATGCAATATTAGAAGCAGGCTGGTTTAATCTGCAGATGAGCCAATGATTAACAAAGCCAGCTGTAATTACCCCTCTGCTGGTTATACACACAAAAGCACCCATCTCTTTCACAGAAAGCAACTTCATTTGATCTTTTATAGGATAGAAAAGACTATATAGAAAAATTATATAAACTCAATAGACATGCAGTGTTGCACAACAATCCATTTCCACACAGAACTTTCAACTTCACTATTAGAATATATGAATTCCCACTCTTGTGAGCATTTAAATAGTTTCAGTCACAGAAACCTGTTTTGGGATAATCAAATGAGCTTTTAAAAAGAGACATACAGTGGTGCCTCGCTTGACGAGGATAATCCGCTGTAGAGCAAAATCTCCGTCAAGCGAAATAAAATAGCCCATTGAAATGCATTGTCTCTCTACTCTTCTTTCTAAAATTAATTATTTCTGCAGGAAGATTTAAATCCAGCAAATATTCCAAATTGTCACGAACCATTTAATACAGGTTTCAGAATTCTTCCCAGTCAGATTTTTTTCTTAAGCAATATGGCATCCATTTATTATTTATGTGAAGCAGGAATTGAACAACCTCCAAGCACACTGAAGTATTTGTCAAATGATCATTTGAGAAACCCAGTTATCTACTGATGAAAGATACGTTTTTAAATCCACAACGGTTTTGTTGCAATTTTTTAAAATATGCTGTCCTTTTCCCCACAAGGAACTGTATTTTTTATATAGTGGCCGAAATCCTGTTGCTTAATGTGGAAGTCATACTTTGAATCAATGGAATTTAGGGAGCTGACTCACCAAATCCCTACCGATTCAGTGGATCTGGACCACCAGGGTTTTCCAGGTAGAGAATACTCGGAAGTGGTTTTCCATTCCTTTCTTATGGGCGGTGCCCTGGAACTGGGCAGCTTGACCAAGGCCACATAAGCTGGCATTAAGCAACAGGAATTTATTCGATGTATTGTTAGTTGTTTACTCTTTATTATACTAAGTTAGCTATTTACTCTCTTTTAAACATAAACTTTAAAAAGTGGTTTCCCCACTTTTGCCAATTCTAAACTTTACTTCTATGCCTATCTTTTTCAGCTCCTGTGCTTGTCCATTTTATAACTTATTTCTGAAGTACCATTCTTCTCTCTACCTTTAAACAAAATGCTTCAATTTAACTGGCTCTTGCTCTTTGTCGACTGTTTCACCTCCCTTCTCATATCTCAGGACAATGAAAACAAAGAACTTAACTCACCTCTTTACAGAAGTTAATGAATACTGAAAACCAATACTCACCTTCCTCTACCTAAGCTTGGGGACGAGTCCGAAGCAGTAGGTTCCACTCGTCCACTACCTACTTCCCGCTTGGTATAACTTGTAGTATTTTGCATTCGTGTCCTGTTTTGCCCAGGCTGCCTTGTTTGTGGGCTTCTGACACCATTGATTAAGCGATCGGCTGAAAAATTAAATATTGTAGGGCTCTCTAAAAGTCCAGCCCCTCTGTCTGCACTGGGTATTGTATGCCGTAGATGCGATTTGCCAGGATTTCTAAGGGTAGGAAAACAAATAAAAAACAAAACATATGTCTTTTATTATATGAAATCTTAACAAAATTTCTAGAACCATGTAAAGGACATGTTCCGGAGCCTTTTAGAGTTAGCAGTTTTCTCTGTACCTAACAACAAACTTGTGTTAACCTTAGTTTTCCATTACTTCTGTACATTTGTGGTTAATTATCTTTTTGGACAGCCATGGCAGTGCTCAAGATCAAAGCGTTGGGTTTGCTTTGAGGAAGAACTACATGATTCTAGGGACAACCCTTCAATCCTTTATTTGTGTAATTGTCCATACAGATTTCCATTTGAAGGCAACACATTTCTTGACTTAATATTTTGAATTGCTACTGTAACTTTCAACAGCTTGGACCAATAATTTAAGTTTGTTGCATGAAATGTAATTAACCTGCACAGTTCTCAAACTAATTAAAAATACGTTAACGTATCCAAATGAAGTATCTAACTGAAGTAACACATAGCCGTTGTCCCCCCCAAACCCCTATTTCAACCATGTCCTCAATTATAGATTCAACTTAGCTGTTGACAAAATGAACAAATTAGAACTTGCCTGTTTCTGGGAGTATACTGCCTGAGTGAAGTCAGCGGAGAAGCGGTAGGCTTGAAAGTGGGAGAAGTAAAACCATTGATAAATCCAGTATTTGGAAATGGCGTTACCTATTGAAGAAAATATTGAGGATTACATAGCTGTTGGTCTCAAGACTCTCAGTAACCTTAAGACCTACAAAGATACAAAACCAATCACATTATTTTAATTATTTAATTACTTTAATCTTTCAGCTTGATCTTTTTGTCTTTCGTCTTAGACCTGGGCATGACTTAATGTTTGACTCCTATTGTAATTTTTGGATGCTTATTTATCAGCAGTATCTTGCTGTAGCTTTTTATACTTATTGCCATTCTATGCTAGAGAGTGTAAAGGAAAATAATCACTCCTTACAAGGCCCAGAAATAAGATGTTTATGAAAATAAGGTCACAGTGATGTTTTTACTCAACAAGACTATATTGCAGGCTGCACTACAATTGAATGTTTGGGATTTTCATTTAGCTGTTGTTTCCACTTGGATACAATTTGTAACATTTTGCTAGTAATAATGGGTGCGACTTGGTTTAGGCTAATGGACTAAGTGACACAGCATTTCAGGGATGAGGCTGAAGGTGAGAAATAGATTTAAAAACACAGAAATTCAGCATTGTTCTACAGGTTCTAACAAAGAGGCATCCTAGCGAAGGGGCAAAATTATGAACTGTACTGTCCAGCTGCAGATGAGTGTGTTACAGTGGACCCTTGACTTACAGACAGCTTGACTTACAGACGGCTTGACTTACAGACTTCTCTGGCCGCAAAATTTAGGTTTGACTTGCAGCCTGAGAATTGACTTACAGACCAGAAAAAAACCAAAATGGAACAAAAACGGCCTGTTACAGGATTAATCGGTTTTCAATGCACTGTAGGTCAATGAAGACTTGACTTACAGACTTTTTGACTTGAGAACCGCCTTCCAATACGGATTAAGTTCTCAAGTCAAGACCCCACTGTACTTCTATAGGTCTTCAAACGCACATAAACAGATGAGAGACGCCTGGTATAGCCTTTTTCTGTGAAGTACCAGCTTCGCACTGGGACATAACTATTTATAGTCTGATGTGCACAATAGAAACAATGAGTGAACCTTTGATTAAATTCTACGAGAGGCACACTTGTCTGTATTTTAAAACTCTAAAGAGCTATCATGATATAATTCATTCTTAGAATATATGTTTATAGAGAAAATTTAATAATTTGGTCAATAATTGTTACCGTAAACTCCCATTTAGGCTGAAGGAACTGTAACAGAATTCAGAATACTTAAACTGGAAAAAAACTGTTCTCAACCCCCTATCTATCTATGAAGAACATACATATTTGCATTTTAAATGCCATCAAGTCAGAAACCAACTTGCAGCAACCCTAACAGGGTTTCATAGTAAGTGAGATATTTCAGGAGTAGCATTACCAGTTTCATTTCTACAGTAAGTTTCCAAAGTTGAGCAGGGATTTGAACTCAGATCTCCTGAATCCTAGTCCCTCATTTTATTCACTCCACTCCACAACTCATCCAAAGGCTGGAATCCTGTTGGCAGAGCTGCGTGATAATAAATGCAACTAATGTCACCAGCCATTGCCAATAATCTTTTAATTTAGTTTCCTATCCCACTCCCCATGTTTGGGTCTCCCTAAGGATTCTTTTCAACTTGGGGAAGGCTTTGGGAGACTCAGAATGGGATGTGTGCATGTCTTTAATATCTGAAAACTGCTGCCACCCATCGAATACGAATAAACCCATCTCTAATAGTAATTTTCAGATACTGGAGGTTGGAGGCAATAAGAAATTTTAAATTAAAGGTTATGTCGACAGAAGCTGATGGCATTATTAGCATTTACAACCACGGAGAATTGCAAGAGGATGTCAGCCAATACATATAAAATAAATTGAGCATGTCAGGTATAGAAAGTGCATCAGGATCGCAATGCTATCAGTTTAATCGAAGACGCCTGGGTGATAACTCAAAACCAAGCAACAACATGAACACACAATCAACAAATAAGTGATTGGCTCATGCTTACCAGTGATGGATCAAGATAGCTGTGTGTTGTTGACCATGTCTGTGGGGCAATTAAGCTGTAGAGGGGAAACTGCTGTTGGGGACTGTAGACTGGAGGTAAGTAAAATGATGTTGTGTAACGCTGTTGTGTGTAGATATTCATGTCCAGAGGTCTGTATCCATTCTTTGGCAAAAATGTATTTATAGCTATAGCCTTTGCTTTTATTCTTGCCTAAAAGATAAAAAGTTATGTTTTCATATTGTCCTCAGAAGATTCTGCCCCAAATTAGAACTAATGCTCACAAAAATATAACATACTTACCTTAATTGGTTTTCCTTGGAAGATTTTCACTTCTTCTCTAAGATATCTGTAAGCCTTTAAGAGGAATAAATATTTATGTCAGAACCACAGCAAAGTAATCAGCAGGAAAAAAAAAGAGAGAGCAGCAATATCAACCACTAAGACACTAAAATACAATTTAGCCTTTGTATTATAGCTAGATTGCCAAAACGTGGAGATCTACCACCTGGGTCCAGGATATTTGTATTCGTATATGAATATCCCATCTCTAGTTTATATATATATATGCCTGCCTGTCTATGTTTATGAATGTATGTGTGTGTTCCATGAGGAACTGAATTACCTGTTGTGCATCTGCTTCAGACTCAAATGTAATAAACCAGTTGTCGTTATAGGCAAACTCACAGTTGATAAATTTAGGCAAGTTATCTCCCTTGAAGAGTGCTTCAACTTCCTATTTAAAAGAAACAAGGAAAAGAAGGACTCATTAAAAAGTACAGTTGAAGTAGCAAACAAACTAACAACCTAATTAACGCTGCCAGTGAATGCGGGAGCCATACAGATGACACCAAAGAACTAGTAAGTAGTACAGTGAGGCAATCCCAGATACCACGAATGATGTTTTGCTTATGCAAAGTTGCATAAGCAGAACATTATTCATAAAATGGATCTGTATCGGGCCTCTCTCTCCTCCTATCTTGTGTGGTAGTTGTGTATCGCATCTCAGAACTTCATGGCTTGTTTCGCAAGAGGTACAGCATTGAGTGTGTGGGAAAGATTAAAACCAAATGCTAGCTGTTTAAGCACTTGTATCCAGTTCTTGGCAATCCCCCTCCCCTACAAAAGCCACCGGACCCAGTGAACATCCCATGGAAAGCTCATCACTTTACTGACAGATTTCTCAAGGAGTATAAGAAACAAAACATATCTGTTTAATCAAACACACAACTCATGTTTTTACTTAGGGCACTAATTGGAAAGCCCACAAACAATGATTAAGCCATCAGAGATTTCACTCTCCCATCTATACACTAGACAATCTTTCAAAGGTTATGCACAAACAGACAAAAATTATTAATGAAACCCTGGTTATGCAGAGAACTCAATCCCAGCAAAATCACTTTTCCCCGCTGTCAAAGTTGTGTAAAAACAGCAATCAACTCCCTGATGGCCAGCTGAAGCCTAATTAGCCAAGTGGAAGGGGAAGCTGGAGTGGCTTCTAGGACTCCACAGGTGACAGAACCAAATGAGATACTTACTTCAATCGGAGTAGATTCAGGTACTTCACGTAAAATCACAATGCAGCGATTCTGGTTTGGCCTGACTTTCTCACCCTTCTCATCCACTTGGACTAAAGGCAAGGCTGGGAGAACACACAACATTATTGCTCAGACAACAAAAAGCCACTTTTTGTTTTATGTCTGCCATTAATGTAGTTAACAGAATGCCCTCAATTTACAAATCACAGGGAGCCTTGTGGCACAATAGTTAAACTGCTGTCCTGCAGCCAAAACTGTGCTCATGACCTGGGGTTCAATCCCAGGTAGATGGCTCAAGGTTCACTCAGTCTTCTATCCTTCCAAGGTCAGTAAAATGAGTACCTAGCTCGCTGGGGGTGCGCGCAATGTGTAGCCTGCATAATTAACTTATAAACCGCCCAGAGAGTGCTTGAAGCACTGTAGGGCAGTATATAAGCAGCATGCTTTGTTTTGCTTTGTTTGCTGCAAAAGGGCAGCTTTCTTGCTCTACAGAAAGGTCTGTTGCCTTGTCTGTCCTGGAGCAGTAAAACAAATATTAAAATGAGTAACACTCCAGAGACATTCATTTCCATCAATAAAAACACTTCTAGCTTTCTCACTACGTCAGACAGTCTTAGTGGTTAGAGGCCTGACTACAACTCTGGAACATCGGGCTCAAAACTCTATTTAGCCATGACGCTCATTAGGTGACTCTGAGCTAGACATCCTCAACTCGATCTACCTCACAAAGGATAAATGGGGAGAGGCAAGCTGGGTGCCCTGAACTCAGTAGAGGAAAAGTAGGCTACAAATGTACGTAGCTAAAAACAAGAACAAGAATAACAAATACTGATCTTTAGCACCATATTAGTGGCCAAGTCAGCAGATGTAAGCATTATATTCAACATACTCCAGGTTGACCCACATGGATTAAGCAATAGGACACTATCTACAACTTCAGTTCTGATAATCATAACTATGAATATGTCAGATAAGAATTCCAGATAGTATAGTCTGAAACACTCACATGCAAAAGGAATCTTGAGTGCGCAACCAACATTTTTTCAACCTGGCACAACAACTTCCACAAATCCTCTTGCATGCATGTAAGTATCCAATAGGACGTTGACTACTTTATCTTTCTGATGCCACTCAGAAATCATAAGAGCTTCATCGCTCTACCCCCACCCAATTAAAGCTGTTTTGTAGAACAAAATTTCACAATCCCTGTGCAAATCAAGAATGCATGCTATGCCAATTACTTACACCGCAAGACTTCAACAATCAAATCCAAATCAGTACTCAGCTTCTTGACGTGATCAAGGTTTGCTACAGTCATTATTGGCACATACTGATCACTGTCCATCTGAGATATAAGGTACATATCACTGGCAAGGTTCTCTCTGTTGAAGGGGAAAAAAGGAATTATCTTATTATTCATGCAAGTGCTAAGACTGAATTTGCATTCATAATATAATCCCAAAACAAGACACATAGGTAGTAAGGTACACTCATGCATATACTTAATATTTTATTGGTTGCCAGTGCAAGAGTAACAGCCTGAAACTATCCTGGGTTGCTTCATTCCATGGCTGTGAAGGACGGGCAGGACCATGTAATCTGATACACCGAACTGAATGCAGTCCAGTCAGCAGATGTTGCAACTGCTGTAAAGTCCCAGATAGACAGGAAAAAAATCCCACAAGGGATTTATGTTTAGCCTACTGCATGCAGCCTGAAGGGCTGGGTTTAGTTCAGGTCATATGCTATAAGAACCGGTTGTGAGGGGTCTTACTGTTGGTTATGCATCTCTTCCATTAAATTATTATGTGCCAATGAAGACACATAATATTTTAATTAACAATTAATTGATCTTGGACATACATAGTTCACTCAAGACTGACCAGCACCAGACATTTAATGATCAATACAAATAATATTTGCTAAAATATTTCATTTGGCTACAGGTGACAGACCGCAACTGTCTTGAATCTCAGCGGTTGCTTTCCTCCTAAGCACAAGAAGGAAACATCTCGACCCAGACATAGAACATACAGAAGCAACTAATAAAAGAGTAGCAGATTGTAGAACTCTCTTACTTTGATAATTAGTGCCTAGGCAGAAACAATAAAGATGACAAGTAAACCATATACTTAGTTCAGAAAAAAAAGAGAGCAAAAGCCTTTACATCATAATTTGCTCCCATACGGCCTTCAGATATTTATGTTATTAACCCATTATGCCTGTCCCAGCCTGCTCTCTCATTCCTATGGCAAGGTCCCTGCCAGGGCTTTACCCCACTGCACAAGTGGTATAGCTTTCTTCAAAGCTTGCATAAGGAAACAACCAGTAGCCCTTTTGCATGAATGCTTCTCTGTTTTGGAAGCTGCAGCTCTTCTCATAAGCCAAGAGGAGCACTGATTGGCAAAGGGGAAGAATGCTAGAAACTCCAAGCTGGCCTTGAAAATGCTGGAACTGACCAACACTGGTCTGGTGGCTGCCGAAGTTTCTATCATCTGTCTTCTCTAGAGTACTTGTGTAATTATACTGGTGGAGCTTTCAGAATTCTGGTCCAAGGAATCCAAATGGCATCCAAATGGTTTTTTTCATGAATAACTATATTGCTGATTTCATGGTGTATCAGTTATCACTTCTCACATCACCCTAAAGGAAAAGATAGCGGAACTTCTCTCTACTGGGTATATTCATCTTACACTTACCGAGATAAACAGAACTCCAGTGTTTTTTTGAGCACTTCTCGCAAATCTTCTTGACTTTCTGGCTGCAGCTGTTCTTTACTTCCTAGAAATGGAAAATACAAACAATATAACACCAAGAAACAAACTCTAGTCTTCATAAAACTGAAGGCTTCTTAAGATTTTCAACTCATTTACAATAACACATGCAAGTAAATATCGTAAAGTATTGTTCACACAAACCAATTCTACCAATAATAATAATAATAATAATAATAATAATAATAATAATAATAATAATAATAATAATAATAATAATAATAATGATGATGATGATGATGATGATGATGATGATGATGATGATGATGATGATGATGATGATGATGCAACCAATTCTGTACATGGATTTAAGAGGAATATAAATGGACCACAGTTACACAGGCCATTTTCAACTATAGCTCCTTCACCACCACAATCTCACTGTAAAACCCTTAAGAGAACTGAACAGTCACGGAGAAAGACATTCTAACAGGCAACACAACTGTAAACAGATTGATAACAGAATACAAATAAAACAACATATTAATCCTAACTTATTTGCAGTTGGAACAATTTTTAAGAAATTATACGGAGTAACAATGGAAAAAACATTAATTATAGGAAAAGTCGAAGGCATTAGGAACAATGAAAATCTGAACATGAAATGAACTGACTCAATGAAGGAAGCAATGGCCTTTAGTTTGCAAGACAGAAGCTATGCGGCATCATTAAGTTAGAAATGATTTGTCTGTGTGTATATAAGCAATCAAGACAGCCTCTAAAATTCTATTATTCTGCATCTCCTTTATATAAATAGTAGACAACCATACCATTTCGGCTTTAAGTACACTGAAACAAATACAAAGAATACCTAGATATAACTAAAATATATTGATTGATAGCTCAGTGGCTTAGGTCTCTGGTTGTGGAACCAGAGGTTGGGAGTTAAATTTCCCACTGTGCGAGGGGCTGGACTTGATGAACCATAGGGTCGCTTCCAGCTATGCAATTCAACGGTTATTAATTACTATTTTATCTTTGTGAGAAGCAAAAGCAGAATTGTGTAAAATACGCAGATCTAAAAAAAAATTCCGTAACACATAAAAATTACAAAATCCAGCTTTTCTTGGTACAAAAAAATTCCATAATATATAAAAATTACAAAATGCAGCTTTTCTTGGTACAAAGCAATAATATGGTTATGGTATTAAAATAAACTATGAGTGGTAGACATATTCCATCACGGAACTCAAATCAGTAAGATGATAAAATATGCTAACTCGCACCTATTAAAAAATACTTAATTTATCCACAAAAGCCAAACATTCAAATAAATTGATAGAATATTATTATTATTATTATTATTATTATTATTATTATTATTATTATTATTATTATTATTATTATTATTATTATTATTATTATTATTATTATTATTATTATTATTATTATTATTAAATAGACGGAGCTTCTCTGGCTGAGAAATGCAGGGGGAGGAATGCTTCAAATAAATAAAACATTGGGCAAGTACATAATCTACAACTACAAATGTCATTGTAGATGTCATTATCTCATCAATCTATGTCTCTGCTGTTCCACACTTAGGCTGCTATTAAACTACTCATTAAAAGCAGAATATAGCTAACCACACACATGCCCAAGGCTACTAGTAATTCCTTTTAAATGAGTTGGGACTGGCCACATGCATAGGTGTGCTGCAAAAAATGCCAATTTAATGAGTGCTTCCTATTTCAGACCATACATTAAACATTTAGTAGAAGTGACTATGTTACTATATAGTCATTTTTGTAGCAATGCCTATTATTCAATTTTGCTCTGGTAAATTACTTTAGTAGCTTTTAATCTGCAAGTTCCAGGGACACCAGTATTACCATAAGAACTGCAGGTCAATGTATTCTCGAACTGGAGGTCACTTTGTAAGCTGGAGAAACAAACGATTTTAAAGACATACAATGAACTTATTTTGTCTTTTTTTTTTTTTACCTGTCTGCGTATTTTCATGCATAGATTCATACTCTGAATGATCTAAACCCAAAGGGTTCATATCTGTCTGGTCTGACAATGGAGCTGTCAGTGATGGTTCCTGAAGTTCAGTCAATGATTCATTCTGGTGCTTTTTGTCACCATCACCATTGGCTTCCAGCCCTGCAGAGAAAAAACACACAGGTTGTAATTGAAGAAATGTTTTATTTACTCCAAACCAGACAGGAAAAGCTTTATGTTCCGTATAACTACCCTAAGGGTAGCTGTGTTTATTGCTTTTACTACAAATGACCAAGACTTTTGTAGTACATAAAATGACTAATACACAGCTTAGTCTTTGAGATTAGTCCCAAGGCCATCACAATCTTAATACATCTGAAAATGTTTTCAATGATTATAGCTATGGCATTTGCTGCTTTTGCATTCACAATTGCTGCTGAAGGCAGGTGCAAACAAGCTGCATGACCCCTTCTGTGACCAGACTCTTTCCCAATGTCTGTCTCATCCTTTAAATCTGAATCCACCTGCAGGATGCATGTGAAGACCCTATCCTGGAACAGATGCTGGTCTCCTCAGGCAGAAAAAACAGTAAGGGCAAGCTAACCAGGAGGGAAGCTAAAGAGACAACCTTGAGCAGACTGATAAAGTTATAAACATCTGATTTTAAAGGAACTATGAGGGAATTAATTCAGGAAAAAAAGTTGAATGAAGGTTCAGTTATACCTGCCAAGTTTAGTTAAAGGTTCCCCTTGAAATTTAGTCCAGTTGTGTCTGACGGCACGGCACGGCACTCATCCCCGTCTCCAAACCATAGAGCTAGCGTTTGTCCAAAGACTGTTTCCGCGGTCACGTGGCCAATGCGACTAGACACAGAACGCTGTTACCTTCCCACTGTGGCGGTACCTATTTATCTACTCGCATTTACATTCTTTTACATTCTTTCAAGCTGCTAGGTTGCCAGGAGCTGGGACAAGCGACGGGAGCTCACTCCGTCGCATGGATTCGATCTTACGACTGCTCGTCTTCTGACTTTGCAGCACAGAGGCTTCTGCGGTTTAACCCGCAGTGCCACCATGTCCAGCTACCAAGTTTAGAGCATACCTAATTAAATAAAAGGGATTTAACTAACTTAAGTCCCATTAATTTGAATGAGTCTACTTTAAAGATAACTAAGTGTTATCCAAAAAGAAGATGTTAAAAACAATTGCTTGCTCATACCTTCTTTGCAGGAATCTGGCGGATGATCTGGTATTTCTTCCCAAGTATTGCTCACACCACCATCAGTAGCACCACTTGCTTCCACATGTAACATATGATTCCCCCATACTTTTGCATTAGGATTTAGTTCAGAAACCTTAGCTGATTCCTATAAAAGCAGTGTTTGGATTAAATTCCATGAATTAATTCTTGAAGTAGACAAATATTTTACAAAGAATGCAATAGTATGTCTCCCTTCATATTAGAAATTAGGACATCCAACTCAATTTGCCTTCTTTGGGTTTTTTTTAAAGCAGATGCTTCCCCATGAATTTTTTATACTTACACTCATCATGAACATGCCTACAAGTAACACAAGATGTAAATACTAATGGTTTGTGTGCTTCATCATGATTATTACAAAATATTCATTTGAACGCAATTGCTAAGGAAAGTTCATAAACATATAGCATATAAACAGATCTTCAGTGTCTTATGTGATACTTACTGACTTAGATCACTATTTGTCTATTATAATCAGTGGGGTCCACTAATTCTCCTTCAACATGAAACCCCTGCTCCCACCCCTCTGTATCATTCCCAAGGATACACCAAACCATAAGGAGCCAGTTTTCAGAAAAGTTCAACTTCATGTATGGAAGGAAATCTGGCACCCAAGAATATGGTTTAAATTCCATTCCTAACAGGCAAAATGGCTCAGTAGTAACACAATACTTATGCGAGATTCCATCAATTCAATGATCTACTCTAGTTGAGACTAACAATTGGACCTCGGCTTACATATTTATCAGACCAGAGATTTCGCAGCTCATATTGCTGCTGACTGCTTTGAATCCATTTTCAAGGTCACTGAGATTTTTAAAGAAATTAATTTGGGACATATGAACACGAAAATTTTACAGAGCACCTATTTGTCTCAATTTTATGTGAATAATACATTTTGTGAAATGGTTGTTCTCAATGTGAAAAAAACAAAGCTAGCAGGAAGGTAATGCCAAAAAGGGAAAGGGTACATATCTATGATGCATTTATCTTGTGACATTCTTGCCATGAAATGTAGTTAGCAAAATACCAAACAGAAAGGGAGAGAGAAAGAAATATAGACAATGCAATGTGAGAAACTAGGGTGTTGTGTGCTGGAATTCACCAGCCAAATGTTGGCTGGAAATTTCCAGCAGAGTTTTTTGTAGACCAATTAAAGCCTGTGTTTCTTCTTCACAATAAGTTTTAAGTGGAAGCATTTTTTAGCTCTCCCGCTATTAGAAAGCATGTTTTACAAGCTAGTACCTATGTAATTTCCATAAAAATTTAGACATCACCAGGATGTGAATATTAATAAAGTAATGTGGTTGGAAACAGTTCTATAATATTATATTTGTACTGGCTTGTTTGTCTAAATAAGAACACATCCTCATCATCTTAGAACTTCAGGGCTGGAAATGACAAGCCAGATCTCATATTTTTGTGAAAATGGGGCGCTAACCTGGCAACAATTACAGCTGGCTCAGCTCAGTGCCTTCGGATAAATTAATAAAGAAACAGTCAGTCAGGAATTTTAAAATAAGAGCAATGGTCCTATGTCATGGCAATATCATAATTTCATGCAATATGAATCAATTGCAACAAACCCCAAACAGAGAGGGGTTCAGAAGCCGAAAACAATGCTACATCTTGAAGCTGCATTATTGGAAGAGAGTGGCAAGGGTGGCTTCCCAACACCCATGAGGCTCTCTTGCTGGTGCCAAAAGCAACACAAAAAAACTAGTAAGTTCAACAAGAATTCAGAGAAGCAGCTGAAAATGTCTAGCTCTCAATGGTGAACATGTCCTGAGAACTGTAGAAAAAAGCACCTCCCCAGTTGACAGAATACTTCCCCCAAATTAGTATGCTAGCAGCAGATGCTGGCAATTATTTTGTAACTGCCCACATTCAAAGTGGTTAGAGCAACATTAGCACCGCAATAATTGCCCACAGTCACTGCTGGGAAAAGTTGTAAAGAAGTAGCTGGGTTATTGCGTGTTGGCAAAATTAAATGAGAAAAAGCAAAGATGAAAGAAGAAGGAAAAAAACAAAGCACTTAAAGACTAACATATCTTGATGCACCAAAGCTCACTCTGAAAAAAAATCTATTTGCCTTTAATGTGCCACAATATTTTGTTTCCCTCCTCCTGTTTTTTTTTCCTTTTCTTTTGCCCACATGCTGGAAAAAGGAATAATTCTTACTGGATACATGCAATCTTAGTCATGTCAACTAAGTCTAACCTTAGTACCTGCACTGACAAAGGGCAGAGCCAGGAAGAAGCCATTTCCCTTATCTAATGTTCTGGAGCTGGGAACCCCTACAGAGCAGTGAGGGAGAAAAGAAAAATGTCTTGTTGCAGGAGATGGAAATAACTTTTTCTTGCTTTGGCAAATCTTCCATTAGCACAAGCGTATAGCTGAATTGGATAAACACCAGTGCACTAAATATCTGCCTACAAACCTACCACTGCACTGTTTTATGACTTATCTCTGGAAATTGTATACAACATGCTCATGGCATGCATCCTACAAATAAAATGTAAGCCACTGCATTTTATGGTTTGAGTATACAGATTTCTAACAGATGCAGTGATTTGTATACATATTTATGCATCCACACTGTTCTGTAACAAAGTGTATAGTAGGTGTGTTCTTTTGCTTCGGAGTGTTTCCAGTCTCTGGGTCTGTCTGACCGTTTCCTCCCCATAGAGGCGTTCAATGTATTCTCGAAGGCTTTCACAGCTGGGATCTGATGGTTGTTGTGGGTTTTTCGGGCTCTTTGGCCATGTTCTGAAGGTTGTTCTTCCTGACATTTCACCAGTCTGAAGATGTTGGCCACAGAGACTGGCAAAACGTCAGGAGGAACAACCTTCAGAACATGGCAAAAGAGCCCGAAAAACCCACAACAACCAAAGTGTATAGTTCTAGCAGAAGCAGGCCATAGGCACAAGGGCACAGGTGTTCTGGCCAAATTTTGAGCATAACTGTGTTTTGAGAGAATTCCAGTTCTACAGCTTTCTGCAATTGTGCACCTCACTTAGATTTCACAAACTGTCAAAAACCATTTGTTCCACAGTGGTAGCAAAATGCCAATCCAAACCTTCGTGCCTGAAGTCTCACAAACAGGAACCTAAGTATGAGAAGACGGTGTGTTTCTCAGGCTGTGATCACACCAACAAAATGTTTTCCAGTCCTCCCCCCTTTGATTTCACAATTTCAACTTGCAGTCACATTACACACGGCAATTAGCTAATCATTTACCTGGCAAGCATGCTAACTGTGGACCATTTCTTGCTTGACCAGATGCCTTTACGTTTTTTGTTGCTGATCTTTTTTTTAAAAAAATGTTGCATTGTTGTGTATATGAACAATCTTATTGCAACTTTTTGAATTACTGTCACTGTGCATGCTCTTTTAAAAGGTTTTTAATTTTTTAAATATATTTTCAATGTGTGCATTGGTCAACGTCTGTCATAAAGTCTCAACAAGAATTGGAAGGAAATGACTCGGAAACCCAAAAACACATTGGGACGCACATCTTGGAATATCACATGACCTCAAAGCACAACAGGGTGATTAAAAGTAGTGTAATCATTTTACTGGTGTGACCATGGCCTCGGTTTGAACTTTAGAGAAGAGATACAGAAGATATCCTATCACTCAATTCTCTCCCCCTCTAAATGTAAAGCAAATGTACAATATCAGCATTGTTGCAATTAGCATGTCAGGAATCCTAACAAGAGAACATTATTGCATGCCCATCAAATGGGTTTTCAAGATGCTCTATTATCTATAGGCTAGTTGTAGAAGCTGACAATAGCTTTATTTTCACCCTGCCATTCCATTTCAAAGTAGTGCTCAAGGCGGCTTACACACATAACTCAGATGAATGGAAAAATTAATAAACTGGATCCAGAGAAGGGTCAGGAGAAATCCACTTATGCAAGGTAATCTTCCTAGTTCCTTTCTCACTCCATTATAGGTCCTGTACGCTCCAGAAAGCCGTTCTGGAAGGTTGTGAGAATTCATAAGCAATGAACAGCAACAGCACAGAGGACTTTGAAGAATTCAGCCTTCTGCAAGCAGAAATGCCTTTTTTCCTTGTACAAGACACCTTGGGATTTTTTAGATAATCATCAAAAACCATTCCCAAAGAAAAGCTAAACCTTTTCTTTTAACTTTTTAATAGGCACTTCAGAAATCAGAGTATGGTTGTATAATACTTACACATTCTCCATCTTTATCTTGCCATCCCCAAATATTACTGTTCTGCTGTACTAGCAACTGGTAAGGGCAACCTCCAATATCAAAAAAAGGGACAGATAAGTCTCCAGCTTGATTTTGCAGTGGCTCACGCACAATGTGTGTGTCTTCAGTTTTGTTAAAAGATGAATTGATCCATAAATATCCCATCAGATATTCCTGATCTTCAGTAGGGCTGGTGGTTGAGAACAATCTACTGAATAAAACAGACTGGGAAATTGGGTGCGCTGTTCTTAAGTCACTCATATCAGCTTGGGAGTCCCTTGCATCCATTTTGTGTGTATGTTCAGGATCTTTTAAAATATCTTCCATCAAATCTAATACACGCTTTGCACTGCCTTGCTCAGATTCTTGATCATTCACAGAAACAAGTGGTATTTCGTATGAAGGAGTAGCAGCATATTTATCTACCTGCCGGAGGTCAATGCAAATCTCATTTGTACCTTTACAAGTCTCCAAGCTGCAAGTCAGAGCACCTTTAGGATCTGCTTTGGAAGCATATTTCACATTGGCTTCCAGTTCATTCAGACTTCTTTCAGGAGCTGTGTTTTTTGTATTTTCCTTTAATATATCTGCATAATGGGTTGAAATTAAAGGCTTAAGAAACGATACTGTTTCCATCATGTTTTGTTCAGGCAAAGACCTATTCTCATGAAGTCCTGGACTACTTTCACTTGTTCTGATTTCTACTGCAATGCTGCTAGCCTCACTCTCAACTGATGCAGGACATCTCTCCGTTTCAAACTGGCTGCTAATTTTATGGTTTTCCAATGGATTTCCACATCCCTCTAGAACGACCATTTTCTCTTGCACATCTGAAGAAATACACAGCTTTTTGGTGTCCTCATTACTGCTACTTAGTATATCATTGTCATGAGCAATGAAGCCTTCAGAATCTAGCTTAGTTTCCATTTCACTGTGTGTTTTCTCTTCGTGTTGTGATTCACTTTTCAAGACAGGTATAGAGTCTTCTTTAGTGGCTTTTACAATGTCAGTCCCACCACTGAGTTGATCTTTCAGTCCATGGAAGGTACATTTGTCCCATAGTTTGCATTGCTTGTCATTGAAACTCATCGCTTCTGCTTCAGAATGTACCAAAGCAACAAAGCAGCTGTTATTGTCATTAACTGGACTCGAATATTCATGGATTTTTCCATTGTTTACAGGAAGATTGTGTGGAGATTCAGAACAATTTTCCTTTTGGATTCTCTCATGTCCTTTTACATCAAGTGGTCCAAAAGTGGTTAATACAGCTTCACTTTCTTGAGATCCCTCACTCAACTCTAAAGTTATGTTATCTGTTTGAAAAAGATTTTGCTGAGCAGCCATTATACTGCCACCATTTTTATTACCACTAGCATGGAATATTTCTGCTTCTGAAACTAAATTATCTGAAGTTGCAAGTAATTTAATCATGTTTTCTTTTGCATTTTCATGGCTGTATAAAGTTTCAATAAAGGAAACATCTTCATGCTGTAGGTTATGTGGTTCAGAAAAGTTAGATGTTTCTTCATCAAAGATAGATGAAGTCCAAAATTCATTTGCATCTCCTGTAAAGTTTTGCTTTCTTTTCAATTTTTGTCTACTTTCTTGATCTTGCTTTTTTGTACTACCTTGACTCTCAGAGACAAAATTATTGGCTATTTTGTCAAATATTGATGCCAGCTTTGGATTTCCTGATAACTGTTTACAATCTTTTCCTTCAATGGTTTTATCTTCATTAGTTTCAGACTTCAGAGTTTCTGTGTTGCAGCTGCAGACATTATCAACAGTGAAACTGCATCTACATGTTATGCCTTTTAATTGCAGAGAATCATGCATATCTTTCTCCATGAGTACACGTCTTGGAGAACCACAGTTTCGACAAGCTAATTCATTCACAAAGTTTCTACTATCTAGCATATCTATTTCCCAAATTCTATTTTGAGGGATTTCTTCAGCCTGTGCTTGTGCCACTACACCACCTGCTGGTATGCTGTCACTATTTAACCCCATCACTAAACCAGCAGAGGTTTTAACTTCTTTCTCATTTTTTGGCACCAAAGCATCTCTTATGGCACTGCAAGATGCATCCTTTAGAATGTTGTTGTCAATCGGCACTTGAAATTTTTTCCTAATGTCTAGAGGCCAAGTAGTGTTGTACATTTCTTGAACAGCTGCATTTTTCACACCTGAAGTAGTTTTTCCATGTACAACCATCTGCCCTTCTTCTGCATCAATCCCCAGATCTTCATCAACTACACATATGCTATAAAACTCATTTCTGGTGCTTATAGGGTGCCTGTCTATATCAAGATATGCAAAAGTTGATGCTGCTGTTTCTGTATCTGCTCCACTTGAAATTACTTCATCACTATTACTTTTAATAAGCTCCACTCTGTCCTTCAGCAGTAAGTACTTGTCCATAACTGGGTTGCCTTGTGCACTTAAGGATTTTGGGAGAAAAGTGCCTTGGCTTAAAGCCTCAGGCACATATGAAACTAAAGGATTTTCAAATGAACAGCGTGCCTGTTTAGCTGTGGTAATTCCACTTTCATCATTGCTATTCATATGGTAGCTACCTGCATTATTAATATACTGAGCATTATTATTCCCATTTTCTGTAAACCTTTCACTATCAACTGCATCCTCCATTACTTCACATTCTTGTAAAGAGTCATACCTATCCAAAAAGAATTTCACATTCACCGGATGAAGTTTAGATGGCTGACTGCTAATGTGCCCACCTTTACTGATTCCCACAACATGGCCTGCAGGACATTTAAGTGACTCCATGCAACTGCCATGTATAGGCGCTTCTCCATAAACTGTCTCCTGGGTTATATGTAGATCCTTTCTTTCTACAGTCTCTAAAATTGAACTTAAAGTTTTACTTATCCCATTTTCAGAGGTTTCCTCTTCTGCAGATTTTGTCAACAGGTTCACTTTCTCATTCTTGCTGTTGTTTAGTTCTTTACTGAAACAGCAACCCATTTTAAAGTTCTCTTTTGCAGGTCCACGAACTGTAAACTCTGCTTACACCACTTCACTCTAAGAGTACTGGGGGAGAGAAGCCAACACCCAGATGCCAAAAATAGTACTGTTTGAACAGGGATGGCTGCTCATATGTTATTGCCACTCAAAACCCCAAACCAAGTTACTTAAAATGCCTTCATCTGTTATAATAGGATACTAAACAATGCATCTTTTAGCTATATTTCTGATTATTAAGTAATTATTAAGCCAATTGCTTAATAATCTCATTCTGAAAAGGGCATTTTTAGGCACTATAGCACCCACCCCTCTGTGAATAGAAGAATGCTGACAAAAGCAACAACACATGTTCAACTGAATTCTGAAATACTGTGCCTGTGTATTAATTTGTATGTATTACACATACAAATTAATTGAGAGAAAGACAAAATAATCTGATAGACAGACAATGTGGATTACCACCCCAAGCAAATCCAGCACTTCAGAATTATTTTTAAACCAGTAAAGAAAGAATTACTTAAAGAGGAAGCACAATTTAAAACTCCTTTCTCTCTCTCTGCTTTATAACAGGAAAGAGTAAGTAGCATATTATTTGCATTCTTTCAATATACAGTGGTGCCTCGCTTAGCGATGTTAATCCATGCAGAAAAAATCGCTAAGCAATAACATCGCTAAGCGAAAATAAAAAGCCCATAGAAACTCATTAAAACGCAATTAATGCGTTCCTATGGGCTAAAAACTCACCTCCATAGCACCGCCATTTTCGGTGCCTCTAAAGTGAGGTATCCGTGCCTGAAAACAGCGGACGGCCATTTTGTTTACCCGGTGGCCATTTTGAAACCACCAATCAGCTGGCCGAAAATGGGGACTTTGCGATGATCACCTCCCTGCGATGATCACAAAGCGAATTTCCCCCATAGGGACCATCGCAAAGCGATCACTTTTGCGATGGCAAAAAGTCCATCACAAAGCGATTTCGTCGCTATATGGAGCGATCACTATGCGAGGCACCACTGTATAATTTACCTAGCATTCTACATGGAGATCAAATCCTGTTCTTTAGTATTAGAAATCCACATTAACATGCAAACAGATACGGAAGGAAGGAAATCCAGTTTTGTCTACATCACATATAAAAAGCAGAATAATCAGTTCAGGAAACGCAGAAAGTCTATGGATGAGCTATTCCGCATGTTGCAACTTGGACATTATCGTTAAACAGGTTCTGCATGCATCTGATAACAGTAAGTACACAGGTCTAAGAGTCTATTTTCTTTCTTGCATTATATGGCTGCCAACATTAGCCTTAAATGGCCTCCACTCTCACTGTGGTACACAGAAGTTCCCAAATGAAGCCAGGAATGGAGTGATATGAAACTCCCCCACCCCCATTTTAATCCCTTTACATATCTTTGAACTCCCTGAGCTCAAGATATTTCACCCCATTGCTTGCGGAAAGAAAACTAATGTTGCTTGCTTCATACTCATAGCTCAAATTCAGAACCTGCACTGAATCTGTCAAACTTAAGATCATAGTAAGAATGTAGGAAATCTTGTCAATAAGCTTAGTGAACAAACTGCAAATCATTGCATTCCATGAGGTCCAAGTTCAAATGGCCCAGCTTTGGTGGGAAATTATGCTCCCTATCCTGTGCGAAAAACCTTTGGGCTATACAAAATCCCTCTACTGATTCATTGGTTGGAATCCTCTTAATCAAAGTACAACATAACACTATGCCTGCATAAATGGGTCCAGTGTTCTGCCCCAGCAACAAGGACTATGCAATGTGCCAGCCAAAGCGCTTTGTAAATACTGTAGTACTTCCGCCTCAGCAGGACTGCAGCTACCATGGATGTAACATTGAGTTATACCTGCACAGCTACTCAACAGGATACAGCAGGTGCCTACTAATATTACAAAACAACCTGAGACCTTGTGACATTCAGGAACTATCTGAATATAACCTTTAGTGAGGCTGGACCAGCCAACTCCCACTGTCATGTTCCTTTTGGACTACAACTTCCACTAGCCTAAGCGAGCATGGCTGGAAATGAATGCTTAGGGGCACTGTAGTCCAAATCTCTGTGAGGCATTTGCTTTGGAAGGCTGCCATAGGACCACAAACAGATCAACCATGTTTTCCAACAAATCAAAATAAATGGAACTGGGAAGTTACAAAAGGTAAGCAGGCTCCATCTAACTACGGGGTCCTCCTTGTTAGGAGCAACTAACTCCTAGTGCTCCAACTGTTTATTATTAAACTGCATCTGGACAACAGCCATAGAGTAGTGTTAAAACAGTACCATATTTTATTGTGTACAAGACATCCCAATGTATAAGATTCCCCCCCCACACACTTTTCTAACCCCAAATCCAAAAATCTAAGCGGGGCTTAACAAGTGGAGGGGGAAAGGGATCAAAGCAACCCCACGCTGCACAATCCCATGGGGCTTACAAAGTGGAGGGGAAAGCAGTGATCAAAGCGCAGCAGGATCGCTTTGATCCCTTTACCTCCATTTGTTTTTGTTCTCTCCTCAGCTTATTTCTGTGTATAAGACGACACTCATTTTTTTGTGTCTAATGATTTTAGACAAAAGCATCATCTTAAACTGTACATGGAAAAATATGGCATTTTTATAGGGGAGCATCAGCAACACAGGTCTCACAAAACAGCACAGGGAGCCGCATGCATCCCATGCTTTGCTCACCTGTGCAAAAGAAATCTGAGGTCACTGTAACTTCTACTTACAGTACATATTTTTCCAGATTATTAACCAAATGAATGTCAAAAAGATACATTATACTTTTGTTGATGTGATTCTTAGGATATTCTCCACCACATTTTAGTACAGTCATTTCAAGAATCCCATGAACTGTGCAAGCCATATCCACCATCTCTCTCGATACTGAAAGCACCTCAGCAACAAAATCCTATGCAAACTCTTCCTATAATCTTAGCTGATTCTGATAAATAAATCCTATTTACCTTCTTTGCTACTAGACTAGTGCATCCATTGGTAAGACTCTGTATGTGTCCCAAATCTGGCACCACTGTCATTATTTGGGTTGAATGTCAAGCATGGAATAACGGGGTATTATAAAATTCCCATTTAAACTGATTTACATCGCATTTTATGAAATCAACTATTCCATGAATCAGCAAGCTATCACTTACAAGAGAAGCAAATCCACAAATAAACCCAAGGCTCTTTAGCCTAAAGAGCTTCCCAATGAACAAAAGGTCCCACCAGCAGAGCAACGCAGGATCATGCCATATGTGGAAATGTTGCTTTTGTGCAAACAGAAGCATTTTTCCCCACTGAGATCACTGCTTGGTGTGATGGCAATGTTAGCACAAACTGGGCAATCTCAAATTACTACATTGGTAGGCCTTCAACTCAGCAGAAGCTCAATATAATACCAGACTACAACCTTCACTGCAGCCTACTCTCATTTTTAGACTTAATCCACCAACAGAATCTGCCATATGATTTCTCATTTGAGTACAACAAGCAAGACCAGAAGCTTCTACTTCATGTGTTTTGCACAACTGAAAAAAAATTGATGAAACAAGGACTTCTGTTTGCAGTGACACCACCTTTGTGAAACAGTATGCCAAGTTTTGAAAGACAGCTGCATACTTCACAACACAGAACAGTGCTTAAAATGATTCAAGACTGTAATACTGTACTTACCAGATGAGAACTATCTTTAACTTCTTGTACTTGCTGCACCTGCGGTTCAGCCACAACTTTAGTGTCCTGATCAGAAGTCATGAGCTGCCTGCTTTCTGGCTCCTCAGAGAGAACTGTTATCGATCACCTTTGAAGCTGCAAGGCAGAAAGGAAATAAGTTACAGAATGCACAACATATAGTTCCAGTAATAAACAGAAGGCCATCTCATGAGAAGACTCCCTGGAAAAGCCCCTGATGTTGGGAAAATGTGAAGGAAAGAGGAGAAAGGGAAGACAGAGGACGAGATAGTTAGACAGTGTCATCGAAGCTACCAACATGAATTTGACCAAACTCCGGAGGCAGTGGAAGACAGGAGGGCCTGGCGTGCTCTGGTCCATGGGGGTCATGAAGAGTCGGACACGGCTTAACAACTAAACAACAACAACGGCTATAAATGAGACTTGGCAAACTACAGTGAAAACACACAAGGCAAACATTTGATCTTGCATGAAAAGCATCAGATAAGTCATTTTCATGCTATTCTTACATTTACCAAGAAAAATATTTTATTTTTCAATTAATAAATGGAAGTTGTTGAAAACTCACTGGTGTGTTCCCCACCAATAGCATTTCAGGAAGCCTTTTGGCCCTCAAAAGTAGACAGAGGGAAAAAGGAAGAGAGTTGTAGTGTGGCAGAGGAACCAGGAAAAAGGTTTGCTCAATCTTCTCTAGATTCAACCTGCAACTACAGCAGTGTTTCTATGAAATGTCTCAAATGCTCTATACTACATTCTTTATGTTTTGAATGGGGAGATGTTACCTCAAAGCTACTTTCTGAACAAGCCACAAAATGTTTGGCCTGTCATATTTGGCAACAGAGTGGTAAGTGTGAGCAATCTGTCAAACCAACGTTTTGAACCTAATGGCTGATAAATTGTCCACGGAAGCAATTGGCATTTGCAATAAAGAATGGATGGATGATTAGGTGTGTTTGACCAGCAAGCAAGCAAGCAACATTTACACACAATTGTCTTCATCTCTGAAATGAGTTACTACATATCTCTCGCCATGATATCTCCAAAACAAACAAGAATACTTTTTAGAAAGGTGAGATAAATATTAATTTATTAAAGAAAAAAATACTGTACTGCAAGTTGCATCACTAAGGTAACACGGAAAAACAATTCCAAGGTCTACAAAAATTGGTATCATTTATATTGTATCATATCTTAAGATGAGTAACTACAGAAATTATTCTTATGCAAACGTGGATTGTGCTCACTGCATCTATTTGGCTTTACAGAATTTAGGACGTTGCAACTGCATTAAAATCTACTTATACTAGATATATATTGCAAAACCGATAATCAGTAAATGGAGTTACAGTGACTTTTCACTTTAATTCGATTCCTTTGCCAAATTTCTTTCACATAATGACAACTTGGCCATTGAATTCAACTGCTGAGCAACTGTCAAAACCAAACCCTAACCATCAAAAGGAAAACCAAAAGTGGCCAAACTCTTGATTATTTCTACCTGGACACACAATGGCCTACACAATATTTAATGGGCTCTTACAATAAAATAAACCTTAACATGTTTATCACACAGGTATTGTGTGATAAAGCACAGTTTGCTGTCCTCTGAAGATGCCGGCCACAGAGACTGGCGAAATGTTAGGAAAAACCACCTTCGGCCAAGAAGCCCGAAAAACCCACAACAACCAATACAGGTATTTATTGTACAGTGGTGCACCACTTGACGATGATAATCCATTCCAGCAAAATCACTTCAGAATGAAATCGTTGTCAAGCGAAAGTAAAAAGCCCATTGAAATGCACTGAAAACCGCTCAATCCATGCCAATGGGCGAAATACCTCATCGTAAAGTGAAGATCCTTCATAGGGCAGGCATTTTCCGGTGCTAGTAAAGTGAGGAAACACAGCGGGGGGGAGGCATTTTGAAACAGTGGGTGGCCATTCTGAAACCCGACGATCAGCTGTTTTGATCGTCGTAAAGCAAAAAAAAAACGGTTCCCGAAGCATGGAACCGATCGTCATCAAGCGGATTTTCCCCATCTAAACACCGTTTTGCGATTGCAATAGCGATAGCAAAATACTCATCGTGAAGGGATTTTGTCATCTACCGAGATAAGCGTCTAGCGGGGCTCCACTGTACTTTCAAAAACTGCCATCTGTGAATGGGTTCACTGTCTAGGGGGAACGGTTCTTCATGTAAGGTGGGAAGGATCAGAGGAGTCATCTTTTTCACTTTAACAACTTCTGATTTATTAACATTTAATGGATTAACAATAGTGGTGAACAGGTCTAGAAAACTCAACTCAGGTAATATACCAAAACTGTCCATAGCTGGGTCAGTCTTCTCCCCCACAGAACTCAAAGGGGTGCAGGACCAAACTTCCCTGCTTAGGTCGGTTTCCACAGTGGGGCACTCCACACCGTGCAAATGGTCCCGCAACATGGGTGCCATGCCCAGTCTCCTTCCAAAGGTGGGGTGTCGAAACTCGCATCCGGCCAGATCACACGCTGTCCTCTACCTTGTTTCTTAGGAAACACCACCACCGACCATTCTAGAGGTTCTATATTCACCTCCTCTCTCTCTCTCTCTCGCGATCAGGTCAGGAAGCAATCCTCCTATCCTCAAGTGAGGAAAGTCCCTTAGCAACTCTTGCGTCTTGACACTCTCATACTCCCGCAACTTCTCTAGCTCTTTCTTTTCCACAGCTCAATCTCTACCTCAAACTGGCGGCTGCTCCTGGTATTTGTATCGTCCTGCCAAACTGACAGCTCTTGTTCTCTACCAATCGCACCTTCTCCCTCCTCTACTAAACTCACTTCAAATCTCTGCTCTCACGTACTCTCTCATTTTCTCCCGTGCTTTCTCTCCCTCTATGATGCTCCTCCATTGTTTTCTACTCTCCTTTCCCTTGGATTCCTTTCTTCAGCAGGGGACAGCACACTATCTTCCAGCACTCCTTCACACTATCTTATTTTGTCTAAGGGCACTAATATTCTGCTTGTAATGCCTGGTTTAAGCTTACATCAACTACTTAAGTATGCCAACAGAAGATCATGTTGTAATATTTCTCCTGAACCCCCCAGATCCACACCTGGGGAGTCCTCATTGCTTAGGGGTTTTTCTAAGATAAGGTCAGATAAGATCTCCATGAAATGCAGTTATCATTCAAGCCACTTTTTTTAAAGTAATGATGGTGAAAGGTGTTGAAGTCAACATTTTGCACAATGAACATGAGCTTAATCAACTTGTTTCCCAAACTGCAGTGGTATGCCCCACATCTCATTTTCTTTTTCTGACAATGAATTACTATTGCTGTTTCCACTGTCTATTCTCACTAGAAGTCCACAACAATAGTTATTGTGCAGAGGTAAACTGCCTGTTGACTAAAATATTTTTGAATTAATAAGATACTGAAGATAAGATGCCAACAGCTCTCCTTTGTAGAACAGAGCTCACCACCCTTGGCTTAGGGATGAAATGCATCTCTGAACAGGAAGCAGCACTACAATACTTTTTAAGCTTTCCCTTTTGATCTTACCAGTCTATATACTACTAATGTAAATCATTACACCTTGCACAGCTAGCAGGCACCTGTATGGCTACACTACATCCAAAAATGTTTTGATCTGAAAAGCACAGAGAGCTTGACAGATCTCATTCTTATTTTCCAAAACCAAAACTGTGCATTTCAAGGCTTACTCATAAACACTTTTCATTCTGTTCTTTTACTGAAAACTGCTAAAACAGTATGTATACTGGAGGTCTATAGCCAAGTATCTTTTTAGAAAACTGAAGCACATATTTCCTCATTTTGGGATTCTGGGCCAATTGCATTTCATCTCTCTAGCCATTCACTTTCCAACATGGTTCTTTGCCCTTCCTAACATTATGCTGGATTGCTGTCTTTTCTCTGTCCAATCCTCACCTCCTTTGCTTTCCAGAGGTCTATTTCTTATCCGTGTAGACTACTATTTAACTCCCCTTCATCAGTTTGCCTGGTCCTAAGGTTTCAGCAGATCAGCTATGAAAGTCTGGAGCAGTTATCTTTTGAGGTGGCCAATAGAATATATAAATTAAGTATTACCAGCATCTTTGTGCACCCTCTGCCTCACATTCATGGAAACCTCTTCAAAAAGAAGTGAACTTGAAACACAATAATCTGCAAAAATTATTACATTTTATCTCATTTTGAGACACGAAAAATAATGAAAAATACTGCCCCTGTCCCATTTGCCTCCTCCCAGTGACAAAGCTAAGGAACCAAGGAAAAATTTGCAGCCTCTCAGAATCCTAGAAAAACACTCAGATGAACTATTTTTACTGCTGGAATACGCCAAATGTTTTTAAAAACAGTTTACTCATGCAAAATGCATGAACAGTGTGCTGTGAAGATCTGTATGTAAGATGGATTACAAAACTGTCTAGTAAATTCCAACGTATTGTGAGTCTTGCCAGGGTCTCCTAGGTATATAGGACTCAGGCATGTCCTTTAAATACTGGAAGTACACTTTAAACTTAATGGTGCTCCACAATTGTGCAGCTTGCTCAATGCCACACGAGCAGGCTCTTCTCCCAGGAGGTACAGTGGGGAAAGACACTCCGAACTCCTGGCTCCACCACCACGTACTCCAATTCAAGAGCAAATTAGAGAAGGAGAATTAGATTTAGACAAAGAGTGGTAATCGTGTGGCCTGTGAGGTGCATGTGCCCCCCCAATCCAAATTTAGTCATTCTTGTACCCTTAGGGCGCCTCAGCATTCCTTATGCATTCTCAAAATTTTGAATTTTGTTGAAAAATTTTTTGACTCAGAAAGTCCTTTTGTGTTCTTTATTGGATGTGGGGAGCAACAATGCCATGTTTTAAGGAGCACCCAGCACTTATAATTTCCCCACTAGATTTTTTTAAAATAAACTGCATACTGAAGGCAATCACAAACAAGGTCAGCTCTGTTGTTTATATTCTTGTCTAAATCATCCAAAAGCTGAGTTAAGAGTGAAACAAAATATTAAATTAAATATTAAGTGTTTCCTTTATGTTAATTGATAATTCATTACGGCCAGAATCCTATTAATTGAGACTATGGTGTAAATTTCAGTTGCATGTTCCTGCACGTTGAGAAGGCAGCATAGGCATTTGCTATCACACACCCATCAAATGACTCAATGAAATAGCAAATGCCTATGCAACTTTTTTTTAATTTGTGGTAATTTGCCAAAATTACACCAATGGGGTTACACTGGCATACATTTTCAATAGGACTTTTATCTATGTGTTGTGTTTTATATTTCAGGCAATCGCCCAGGCCATCTTATTAGGACCTTCTCAGATAGAAGAGAGGGGTGTACCCAGGTAAATCATCCTAGTTTCACATTGCACAGAAGCTGCCAAGTTCATGTCTGGCTCAAAAAAACCCCACGATTTCGTAAACATAATGACCAAAGCCAATACTGTATTCTTTTTTTCAGTTTTTTGGGATAATTGTGGTGAAGTGATTTGGGGAAAAGGAATTTGTCATCATAATCTCAGTAACTACCACAGAAGATGACAAATCCATTCTAGTTCTTTTTAATCTAAAGTTTTAATCAGCATTTAATATGCTGTTGTGCTAAATTACAACTGAAATGATCAAGTGATTCTTTATAGAGCACTGGTTCCTAACAGGGTTCTGGCAGTTGTAGATTTTATACATAGGGAGAGGAATCAATGAACTCTTCTATCTCCTCTAGAGAAGATGCATCTTGACTAAGGTCTTTAATGACCCAATTCTGGGTAGTGTTACATTTCCAGACAGTTATTTAAAACATAACTTTTGAGAGATTTTTTTTCCCTATTGTTGGTCCAAAAGGTAAGGAAATTAAAACATGTTAATTTTACCATGTTATTTCCAAGCTCTGCCTATTGCCCAGAAGGTAAATTGTTGATCCACAGAGAGAGGAAAAATCTAGCATTGCACACATGGATATATATCTAAAGGAAATATACAAGCATAGTACATAATCTCACAAAAAAACAAAGGAGAAAAAAAAGGGAAAACACTAATATGGATCTAATTTAGAGCAGTGAGATTACACACAATTTCTTCTGAAAAGCTTTAAAACTGTGGGCGGTTTACAAGTTAATTATACAGGCTACACAGACCACCTCTCTCTCTCTCTCTCTCTCTCTGTCTCTCTCTCTCTCTCTCTTATCCACTACATTCCAAATGTGAAAAGAATTTGTCATGGGAATACTGTACACCAAATTAAAACATTAGCTGTGCTAGAGAGCATGTGTAATAAAACTCCTTATAATATGGATGGAGAACTTCCAAAAGTCCTGGGGCCATCCACAACCCCTCTAGAATTTAGAAAACTATATGCCCTCCATATCCTGGTATGCTTAACAAAAATGCCCTTTATACCTTCAAGAATAGTGGTTCCCAAACTTGGCTCCCCAGACATCCTTGAACTACAACTCCCAGAAATCCTGGCCAGCACAGCTAGTGGTGAAGGTTTCTGAGAGTTTTAGTCCAAGAACATCTGGAGACCCAAGGCTGGAAACCACTGTTCTAGGAGAATAGTGAAAGTATGTTATATTCTCTTCCCCTCAGGCTGCAAGGGACTAACTACTGAGGACTGCATCTGGCCCATGGATCACAATTTATCCATTCCCTCCTGCAATGAGTACTTGTTATTGTGAAAATAATAGAAGTTCTTTCTCACTATTTTACTGTTTAAAGATAATTGAGATTAGATTGAAAATATATTAAGGAAATACAATAATACTTATTAAGGAAACTACAATCATTTAATGATTTTAAACTGATACAAACAATTGTTACATACTTAACATCACCTGAAAGTTTTGTATTTACCTTATTAAGCATAGAATTATTATATTAAAGGAGCCCGATTACTGCCTGACTGTAACATTCTTAAATACAGTCTCAGCAGCAATTAAAAACTCTAGAACGGTTGCATAAAATTTCATTTTCTATATGCTGTGTTTTAGTGTTTGGATGTTTTTAGGCATTCCAATATGTTTATATCTTTGAACTTTAGGGAGCTTTAGGTTAGGGCTGAGTGGGAGACCTGTTTCGCAAGCAAATTTGTCAGCAACATGAAGGGTTTCAGCAATTTGCCAGGACTGCAAAAACATCCAATTGTTAGAATAATCCCTGGTTAAGATTGTTCCATTTGATTAACATAGGAAGCATGGCCTTCATTCACCCTCAGTACACAGACTGATTAGACACATGGTAAAAATGAGCATCGCTGAATCTAATTATCTGATCCTTGGATTGGCTGAGATCACATGAGGAGGAATGAAAAGGAAAAGAGGAGTGAAAACAAAAGAAAGGGGAAACACTGAGTGAACAGCTTTAAAAAAGGGAAATTAAGCATTCCAGCATCCTTACATTCCAGGCAACAAAAATAGTGGGAAAATATTCCCCCAAACATTCTCCAGAACTATGGGGTGATATATAAATCAAAATAATGACATCATCAACAAAGCAGCCCTTCAAATCACAATTGAATAATTTCTGAAACTGATGGGGTATAATATATCACAGACAATGTGCAGTTCTGAATAGGTAAGAAAAGTCAAAGACTCATTTGAAAAGGCCTTGGAACAGCAATTGTTCCTCAATGGTACGTATCAGATACACTGGAGCTACTACAGTTTTGCTTGATACAGATTGACAATTAAAACCAAAACATCCAATTCCTGACGCATACTAGGAGATACATTTAATTCACACCTCAGAGGTTTACAGTTTGGATGTTTTTAAAGCATTCCAATATGCTTACGTCTTTGAACCTTGGGGAGCTTTAGATTAGGGCTGTACTGAATGGGAGATTATGGTCCATTTTCTGCACTTCAACAAATAAAAAAACAGCTCTGCTCCCCCCACCCCCCCAAGCCTTGTAATTCTGCTTTGGGCATGTACATGACAAGTGACTGAATGATTCAACTACATCTTATGTAGAGAAACTGAACAACAACACATTCCAGTAGAGGCTTCTAGAGCTCAACAAATGCAGAAACAGAACAGGCAAACTCTTCTGCAGATGGGTATCTTCAATTTGAAGCTGAAAAAGGAAACACAAGGCATTCCAAATGTTGCTCATTTCAACTTCCATCACTAGCTGGGGCCAATACAAGTTGCAGCCCAAGAACATACAGAAGTCCACATATTTTCCCCTTTCTAGACTACAGGAAACATTTTAAAAGGTCTCTTGGCACTCTAGTATTCCATTCATTTCCCTACATATAGTTAGGGAATGACTGCTGCAAGTTCCTAAAACATTTTAGAAATTCTGAGACTATATTTATCCCTCCTCCCTTCAATGAATATCACACATATGCTGAGCTATCAACATATATGAAGCTTTTAAGAGTTGTATCAAACAAATATAGTAGTCTACATTTGTTCTGCCTTGGTTGGGAACCCGGTTCCAGTTCATCCATCACTTTTAAATAAGGAAAACCCATTTGGACTGTTTAAAGCCTCCTTCAGTAAACAGATGTCACTGGAGATGTAGACAGTATTGTGAAAATGGGAATTATATTTCAGGAGCTGCTGTAAGTCCCTGTGGTTAAGAATTCTAACTATAGAGATAACATGTCAATTGCAGAGTAAAAGGGTGTGATACTTCTTTTTTTAAAAAGTGTACTGCTTACATATAATATGCCCCATAGCGCTTAAAGCACTCTCTGGGTGGTTTACAATTTAATTAGGCAGGCTGCACATTGCTACAGTTAAAAGCTGTAAGCACAACACAGCATCTGAAGCATATTCTGTATCTCCAGAATACTGGTTGCATTTAATTAAAATTACTTCCTTGCCTGTACTAACTTAGCTGCAGGGATGTTCCCAGGCTACACCAGATAGTATGCATAACAGCTTAGAAATAATAAGATGTCAATTTCAGATTGCTTCTGTACAAGTCTTGGATCTATTTGAACACTGCCAAAATGTTCTGGACAACACAGCTAGCTATGACAGGGCTGAACAATCACAGTTTTTTTGTGGCACTGCCAAAGACGACTCAGCATTCTAGGTAGGTGCGTAGCAACAGACACAGTCACGGGGCCTGCTGCCCTGTCTCAAAGTTCAAGAAGCTGCTTCTGAAGTTGTTGTTTTTTTGCTTTAAAAAAAGCATATACAGTGGTGCCTCGCATAACGTTTTTAATTGGTTCCAAAAAAAAAACCTTATGCGAAAAAAACTTTATGCGAAACACCATTTCCCATAGAGATGCATTGGAAACCGGTTAATCCGTTCCAATAGGCATGGATTGCCGTCCTTAAGCGAAAAAACCCATAGGAAACATCGTTAAACGATACAATGTATCCTCCATTGGAATGTATTGTAGCTGACTCAATAGGTTTCAATGGCTTTGCGAAGTCAATTTTTGCAAAATTAAGTGTGTCATAAAAGGGTCAAAAATGGTTTTAAATGCTTGGATTAGCTTCTGCACCCTCTAAAACGGATGCAAAAGTTAATTTGGCTTTGATCTGACTTTTCGTTAATTAATGGTGAATTTTTTTCCCCCAACTTTTGACAGCTGTCAAAATCTGACAGCTCCATTATTTCCTATGGGGGAAGAAAAAATTCACAAAAAATTAATGAAGACTCAGCAACTGTTCTAAATTCTTGGGTTCGTTAGAGGACCCCCTAAGTTGTGTGCAAACCTGATTTGGCTTTGATCTGAACTTTCGTTAATTTTTTGTAAATTGTTTTCTCCCCCATAGGAAAGCATGGAGCTGTCAGATTTTGACAGGTCCATTGGTTCCTATGGGCCAAAAAACAAAAATTCACAAAAAATTAACGAAACGTCAGATCAAAGCCAAATCAGGTTTGCACATGACTTAAGGTGTCCTCTAACGAATCCAAGCATTTAGAACCGTTTTGGACCCTTCTAAAACACTTTTTAAATTGAAAACAAAAAAACGTTAAGCGAAGCAGGGGACCTAAAACCAAAAACGTTAAGCGAAGCATGGTCCCAAAAACGCTATGCGAAAATCGCCCATAGGGAAAAACGTTATACGAAGCACAATCTGCCTCTGAAAAAATAAACGTTAAGCGAAAAAAACGTTAAACGAAGCAAACGTTAAGCGAGGCACCACTGTACAGTATTAACATCCACTGCATTCACTCACTCGCTATATCACAAACCTGTAGCAGAGAGACCATCAAACAGAAGTAAAATTTCAAAACTATATTTTAGATAGTTTTAAAATAATTACAATAGCAGTAAGTTTTCAACCACACTTTTCTTGGGAAATTCAGGAATGGAGGAGTTGCTGACGTTGATTCAATTATTTTGAAAATATACGTTCAAGAGCAAAGTCAGTTTATACTCACAAAAGAACTATGATTCTGGTGGTGTTTAGTGCGACATTTGTCATGTCACTCATTTACAAAGTTTTCTATGAAAAGGAAAGAGGCTACTGTAGGCGATCTGTGTATACCATCTTCCTTGGTCTAAGAATGATGTAGCAGAGATTTACTTACTATTCGTATGTACAAAGGACACTTGAAAGTAAGATCTGTCAATTTAGCATGAACAAAGATCATCCTACGTTGTAGCCCTCAATTCATCATAGGGATCTGTCAATAGAGAAACTCAGGAAAGCTCAGGAAACACAAAATGGCAGACAACACTATGCATTATGGAGAAATGTGTGAAATGACTGCTGATGCTGCAATCATCTCTAGTGCAGCAATAGAAAAACTTTCAGCCTCCTCCAAAAGCTGAAAAACTATTACTCTTAATTCTTAATTTGAATATCTATGCTCATCTGTTCTGGCAAACACTATGGCCTATATTAGTGAACACTCATGAATCCCAGGAAGATCCTATGCTACTAGCTTATGGTTTATTGGTCTATTGCTCTATTAGGTCCAAGAAATGCCTGAGACCTTGGAGTATCAACACCCGGATAATATCAGCAAGTTAATTTCCCCCCTGCATTTTGTGTTATTAACACTGACTCATCTTGGACGTGGTGGCGCTGCGGGCTAAACCGCAGAAGCCTGTGCTGCAGGGTCAGAAGACCAAGCAGTCGTAAGATCAAATCCACGCGACGGAGTGAGCGCCCATCGCTTGTCCCAGCTCCCGCGGTTCGAAAGCAGCGTTCCGTGTCTAAGTCACACTGGCCATGTGACCATGGACAAAACGTTGGCTCTATGGCTTGGAAACGGGGATGAGCACCGCCCCCTAGAGTCGAACACGACTGGACAAAAATTGTTAAGGGGAAACTTTACCTTTACATCTTGGAGTGGGGGTATCCAGAGTGGTGTGCTGGACAGAGTGATGGACAAGGATTCAGAAAACGTCGCTTCAAATGTCCACTCAGCCATGCAAAATTAATTGGGGGAGGGTCTGAACTCCTTAAATACCTCACTTACCTTGAAAACCCTTATTAGGGTCACTGTAAGTTGGATGCAACTTGACAGCACAAAACACATACAGACCCCTCAGAGTAGAGATGCAACTCAAATGACCAAGTGCCATGGCATGGCACTCCGGCTAATTTTTAGCCAACTGAGACAAAGACAGTGGATCTGAAATACATAGGAGCATGGTACTACTTCCTCTCAAACTACCTATCCAGGCATTCTAGTTTTCTATCAAGGAAAACAAGTGAAAATGTCAATGGTGGGGGAAAAGTCCCCAGTCAAGGGCTTTTGGTATTTTATTATGATAACATTTTATAATTAAACACAGAAAGGCATTTTTGACCTAGAACTCATAAAAACTCCTCATTTAAACATCATATGCTTGTACTGTGCATCTGTGAATTGCAGCAGGGGATTTAAAATCACTTAATAAATCTTGGCAAAACTGAAGTAAATACTTCTTTAAAAATCTCATTATGCAAGTTTAGCAATGCTATTAATGCCAAGTACGAGAACAAATGGTGTATTAAGATATTCTGGATTCTGTTAGGTACAAGCTAAACTTCAAAATCTGTTTTACCATACTCGGACAGAAATACTTGCCAACATGGATCTTCTTGAGAAGAATAAGCTTCAATAAATATGAATTTTTAAACCATATATTTAAAACAAACACATGCTGTGGCTTCCACCGCAAGTTATGCATTATTCATAAATTGTATGTTAATATGGTTGTGAGGCGGAGCCAAAGGGGGTGCTGAAGAGGCGGAGTCAAGAGTCAGAGAAAGCTGGAGAGGAGAATAATTTGGGGTTTTGAGACAGAAAGTGTTTAAGGAGTGATTAGGCAGTGATTAGTCATAGTGTGACTTGTGTTAATTAATATAGAAGAGATTAATGAAAAATATTGAAGCTTTGTGGAACTTTAAGAATGTGCTTAAGAATTATACCTGAAACCACGTGTAATCAATAAACCTGTTTCTGTTAAAAAGTCAGTACTGGATGGACCTTAGTCTTTCATAAGAAAATTAAGTTGATAAAGAGATCAACTGGTGGCAGCGCGTCATAAGGCGTGTTGAGATACCTTTGTGAGCTCTGCGTTTGGTGGAACGAGCAGGGGCCACGGGGTAAACGTGAGACATGCCACTCAGACAGCTATAGCACTATAAAACTAGAGCAACTAGACTGAGAAATTAACTCCAAACAGAAGCTGTAACCAACTTTCTAGTACTTCCTTTTTCCTGCAGTTTCAAATAAAGCCTCTAACTCTTGTGTCTGAGGCAAGAATGAAGGAAGGAAGAATGCCAAAACTGTTCTTTTATTTGGCTTACACTAAATTAACTTGGGGGGGAGGGAATCATTTTTCTCTCTCCTAATAACTGCATTAAGTATTTGGGGACACCAAGCTATAAACTCAAGAAAAAGTGTTATAGCTTAACACAATATCTTTTCTTTTGTTTAAGTCTCATGAATGGGAAAGAATTCTGAACTTGCTACTTCATGAAAACTAATGTTTCATGAGTTGTTTGTAAAGTTCAGATTGAGAATTATTTACTAGTGCTTTATTCTACTACCTCAGTAAAGGATGAAACTATGAATTTCTATTCATTTAAACATGTAGTTGCAATGCCTTGATACAAATAATCAAGTTGTTTTGAAAACAGTTTTGTGGAATATTTATTACCAGCAGACTTGAAAAGAACTACACAGGAAAGTAGTATAACATAAAATCCTGTATTAGCAAGGGATTTGAAATACTGAAATCCTCTAGTCAGATCAGAAGGCACATGTTGACAGTGTTGTTTTGCTCTCAAAAAGTTTTCTGCAGTCCTTTCACTTGTTTCTTAGCTAGACCGGCGTGATTATTTTAATAAATCTGAATCAGAAAATTGCCTTGCAAAGGAGCACAGACTACAGAAGGAATATGAAGTACTTTGTTAAAATAAATCTTGACACTGCTATATTTAAACTATTTTTTTATTTTTACAAAAGATGAATTCATATACTTCACATGTATGAAAAAGTATATGCAATTTCACTTAAATTAAACCTGCTTTTCTATTTCCTCAAAAATATCACAATGATAGCTATGCTATCAGCTGTACTGTACAGTGATACTATGAATCTGGTGAAAAATAAATACAGTATAGGAAAATCGAGCAAACTTCACTCAACAGTTGTACACTTCTCTTTCATGAATAACCAGGTACCTGAAAACTACAGAAGGACAAGTTCCCTGGCAAGTTACAATGGATCACAAATAAATCTCTAAGATTCACTGTTCAATTAAAGGAGTAAACAAGTTTGTTTCCCATGTTCTAAATCACTGGTTCTTAACCTTGGGTTACTCAGGAGTTTTGGACTGCAACTCCCAGAAGCCTTCACCACCAACTGTGCTAAGCTGGGGTTTCTGGGAGTTGCAGTTCAAAAACATCCGAGTAACAAAGGTTAAGAACCACTGTTCTAAATTAAAGATGAAGACTTTAATCCAAAAAGATTGAACTGCAAAAATAGCTCCACCCATTCAGAGAGGCATCACCAATTTCTCATTTTCACCCACAATTTTGATATCTAAAGCTAATCCCAAAAGATAAGGAGATACAGTGGTGCCTCGCACAACGAGCGCCCCGTAGAGCGATGATTTTTTTTCCCCGATCGCTAATGCGATCGCAGAGCGACGGCCCCAATGGGCGGAAATCGCAGAGCGAAGGTCGGTAAGCGGTTCGCTTACCGACCTTCGCTTTGCGACCCGCCGATCAGCTGTTCCGCAGCCCCAAAATGGCCACGCGCAGCGTTTTCGCGCCCTCGTTAAGCGAGGGGAGGGCGCGAAAATGGCTGCCGGCGATAGAGGAACATCGCTGAACGGTGAGTAAAGGAGCCTTTTGGAACGCATTAAACACTGTTTAATGTGTTCCAATGGGCTTTTCTGTCCCGCTCAGCGATGTTTTCACACAGCGAGGGTTAATCCGGAACGGATTAACCTCGCTGTGCGAGGCACCACTGTACTTGTAAAAGTCTTCTTGTGGCACAGAAAGCTGCAGCCAAAGTAAAAAAATCAAAATCTCTCAGAGCACATGAAACTCCCACTTGCACAGCTGAATTGCAATATCTGAGATATTCTACAACAGACCTGGGCAAAGTGCAGCCCGAGGATCACATACGGCCCGTGAGCTGCTCCTGTCCGGCCCGCAGACAGTTTTGAATATCAAAACCATTTATAGCTTTTTGTCTAAAGTTGATCAGTTGCTTATCTTTAACATACTGCAAAAAACCTCTTAAGTATTTGTGAAGATTAACACGTTTAAAATAAGAATAATCATAACATCACTATTTCATTTTATTTTTAAGTAAAGGTGGTTTGGCCCCCGAACACAGTTCAAATTTTTCATACGAGTCCCTATAGAAATTAATTGCCCACCCGTGTTCTACAACAATATTGGTCTACAATATACCCTCTTGTGCTAACTTTCATTCCCAAAGTGATGCCAAGCAATGGACAATCCCAGAAGCTGACTCCTTTTTAAATCAGTTAACCAATTAACCATTTGTCTTCCAAACACAAAACAATTATCAGGGCTGTTTTTTGACAGGTGGGAATGGTAGCGAGTGTAAGAGGGTATCCCATTGGCCATCTTCACGGCCGCCATTGGTGTTGCCAACATTCAGTTGCCCTTTGCTATGTAAAGCTTAGCATCCTTTTTCCTGCTGGCAACGTGGGCACGATATTGTGCAACAATATCAGGCTATTTCCTGGCATTTGAATTGTGGATATAGAAGCATAATATTCCACATACATAAATTTGCTTGTTTACTGAAACAGAAGTCTAAGTATGCACATACTAAACACAATTTCCAACAGAAACTTTCCTCATATAGTTATCTAGTGGTAGACAATCCCAGAAGATGAGCGCATATTCTGTACTATAGTTGCTGGGAGATGACAGAAGCAAGAACAGCTTGGATGTGGCTGTAGTCCCTCTGTGCCAAAATATTCTGAAGGGCTGTCTTGTACTTAATGAAATGGTGAAGCAAAGGGAGAAACAAACCATGTGTTGGAATGTTTCTCTATTCCAACACACAGAATAGAGAAACATACACACCTCTTAATTTCCCCAGTATGCAGGCTAGAAAGCTACATTCCAATTTCCAAACCCTTTCCTTGGGGAAGCCAACCTGAGGAAGAAAAGCTATATCAAACCAAAAGCTCTACAAACATATTATGTGAAAGTTTTTCATAGTATGTCTCCTCAGCTTTTGAAATTAAAAAAAGGGAGACCTGGCAGTTAGCAAAGATTGTTGCTAGAAACCAAGATCAGAACCATCCATACTATGTGAAAGAAAGATAGGGATCAAAATCAACTCATTTGGAATTTGAGGTTGGAGGAGAGCCTTACCGCTACCACAGACAGCTAAAAAGGTAAAAAAGTGGGTGCTCAATCAAGTGAAGGCTCAATTCTGACTACAGCAAAACCGAGGCTATTCTATCATGCACATATAATTAGAATATAGAACCAGCCAGAATATTTCTGGGAAAAGGGAGACCAAAAGGGAGAAAACAGGAAGACCTAATGTGAGACAGATTGTCTCAATAAAGGACCACACAGGTGTTAGCTTGCAAAACCTGAGCAGAACGTACTGGAAAAGAAAATTGGGAGGGGGGGCAGGATCTTGGTTTGCAAGTTCTGAACAGAATTGTTAATGATAGGAAATTTTGGAGATCATTAACTCATGTAGTCACCACACATCAGAAGTGACTTGATGCCACGTAACATCTTTGGAGTTTTTTTCTTATTTATCAACAGTTATACAACAAGACAGGTGTGACAAACCCAGACCTACTGGGATCTGCCACACGTTAACTAAGCTGCCACCAACCATTCCCTTTAAGAAGTCACACAGACCAGGGATGGATTTTTCAAACAATAAAAAGAATAAGGTTTATTTTAAATACACACAGGGAAAAATAAACAATTAGGTGAATAGGATAAAATAACGTGGCTTATTCTCACTCATACAAGCATACAGTTTGGTTCACCCAGAACCCTTAACTTAAAGCACAGACCCTGAACCTATCAGTTCTGGCTAACCAACAGACACCTGAACCTATCAGGTTGGTACTCTGACACACAGTAGTACCCTGTCTGACACACAGACTCCCACAACAGCTTCTTCTTCCCAGCTGCTGCTTCGTCACAACCCAGTCTCTCAGCGTCTCCGTGTGTCTCCTAAACTCACCACACAGGCATCACATATTTATACAGTACAGCCCCTCCCCCTGATGTCCCGCCTTCCACTCCCCATAGGATGGAACTTTCCCTCCAAACCCATGACAGACAGGTAACATCAGTGCTGTTATGTAACAACAGGTAGAATGGTTGAGACTATGGCAGGATATAGGCACCAAATTTCTCAACATTGAGTAACACCATCCTAGCAATAAAGCAAACAGAAATTTCAGTTTAGATGACTGACCTTTTAAATATTTTTCTCTGTTTTTAAATATCTTTTAAAATATTTTTTACAACCAGACAGAATATCATTACATGCACAAATAACTGTTTGGCTAGGAAGAAGTTAATTGAATTTTTAACTCCTGACTGACAGCTTTGGAGCTGATTATCCCTTTGAAGGCTTGTGTCAGGAACCTGGTCTCAAAAACCCTGAGAGAATATTACTGGAAGCAGTCTGGGCTGGGACAAACAAAACTGTTCTGGATTTTTAATGCAGGAATACTTTAAATGTGCCTTACAAAACTGTACACTAATTCCCTGGAGATACATGGCAAAATGTCTTCCTTTCTGGAGGACTTTCACTCCGTTATTTCTTAAAAGATCTCCCCCCCCCTTACTCCTTCCGTAATAGCTTGGAACTTTTGTTGATCTGTAATTCTCTCTCCTTCACCTATACAATATTGATTGCCTGGCAAGCATGTACCAGGCATATTCAGTTTATAATAAAGTCACTGCTCTTCCCATTTTAGAAGGCCTCTTTTGAGCATCAATATTTCAGCCCCTGCAAGCTGGATTCTTCCAAGGTGGGGCCAATCATTTTATTTCAATATAAGCAAGATTGGTTTTTCAGTATATATGAGCTATTTGCTTCTAGCTGGCAATTAACTGTCCCTGTCGGGATTCTTAAGTGTTTACTATGCCATAATGTCTGTGCGTGTGTTTCTGAGAAGGTATCTTGTCAATTGCCAGTTAGAAGCCTGTGAATGCTATGCATTTTGCCTTCCACCCATGGTATAAAGCAACATGATTTCAGCAGCAATAATTTTATGTTGGAATTAGCACATCACTGAACTTCAACACTTTAATGGCTGAATGTTTGGTGTTTATAACACAACATCCTGGGTCAGTTTACATAACACCAAGGGAGAATTCTCTATCAACAGAATCAACTTAACTAGATGCCACACAAATTCGCTAATTTACACTTTTCCTAATATTGCCGCAATCTTGTAAAATTAGACAATATAGTAACACATCCTCTTGGATAAGAGGCATGGGACTTCCAGATTGTTTTGACTAGAGGTCACAGAATTAATCAGAAACTCTCCTAACCAGAATTCTGGTACCTATAGTCTGAGTGATTCTGCTAGGCATCCAGACTTATAATTTAGACTTCTGATGTGAATGCTTTCAGTTTCCCTGATACACTCAAACCCATCACTGAGTGTATCCCACCCTGGACAAAACTTGAAAGAACATAACTTATTGAAAATTGCTATTGTCACTCTTGAAAGCCACAAAATTATATCATTTTCTTAACACATCTTGCAGAACTTGTGTATTTTATGAATCATAGATGTGTCATAGTTTTTAAATAATTTTAACAGTACTGAGTCTCGAACTTAATTGTGTAATCATTGCTAAATATCTGTACCAACAAAATTTCAAGAATAATTATATGAAACCTCAACTGATTTGCCAAATACATGTGAATCTATGTTCTATGATATGGCTGCAAACAAAATGTATCTAGTATCATTATATACTCTACTACCTTTGCTGTTTCTCTGTTACTCACATATGACTTTCACTAATCATGAAAAATCTCCAGTGAAATTCCCAAGGAAAACCTTTCTACAATGAGCCAATCACAAATTTTACAGGCGAGTAACCAATCTGTTTTTTTCCAAAGACATATAGTAAAAAAGAAAATGAACAATGAACAGTGATTTATCATACTATTTGACTTGCTCTACAGTATTTTAAACATTTAGATCAGGACAGACTTTCCCACCCTGGTCCCTTTAAATATGTCAGCCTGGTCCCATTTCCCAAGCATTTCCATGATAGAAACTCCAAGTCATTTGGAGGATATCAAGTTTGGGAAAGGTGTTCTTCCACAGTATCTCCTCAAACACTATTCTGAGATATCTACTGTAAAATTAACTTATTAAATGGACAATTTAAGTGGGTGGGAAAGACACAGTCTTTGAGTTCTTATGGACAATAATCTCACACATAGACCCAGGTGTTATTTCTACAACTGAATGGCAGTGCAGGACCAGCAAACCTAAAAGGAATCAACATACTGTAGTCTGTTGGATGCAGATATATGTGACTCAGCTCCTGTCCACAAGAGTAAATTAACACAACACAATATTCAAACGCTAGTTAAATACCCTGTTTTCCAGAAAATAAGACGTAAACTGAAAATAAGCCCTAGTATGATTTTTCAGGATGCTCATAATATAAGCCCTACTCCAAAAATAAGCCCTAGTTAAGTGAAACTCCGTCCTCCACCCTTGTGCAGCAACCAAAAGATAACATGACTATTTGAATAAATGTAGATTGTTGTACATGAAAAAAAAAAATAAAACATCCCCTGGAAATAAGCGCTAATGCATTTTTGGAGCAAAAATTAATATAAGACCCTGTCTTATTTTGGGGGAAACAGATTATGAAGGAGTATTTCTGTTAGCATCTCTCTTTTAGGAAAGCATTTGGAAACTGAAAAGGCTGTAGAGAAAGAAACTTTTAATGAGGGTACTGCATTTCCCTTTGAGGGGAAGGAAATGTTTTAAGTAGGGATGGGACTTTGGGATTTTCTGGAAGGCTTTGAGGTTTAAATAGGCTTAGCCTCCTGCCCCAGCGCTAGCTGGCTGCTTTCTTTCTGAGCAAAACACATGGGCAGAGCTAGGCCTTATTAAGCCTCAAAGCCTACCCATTTAGGCTTTTCCTTCATATGAATCACGTTTAAGTATTTGTAAGGTGGTTGTAAAATAAGCAGAACTCTCAGAAGGGAGATTTATGGATTTTGTAGTTGAGAAAATTTAAAAAATCCCACCACTAGGTTTAATTTAGTGATCTTCAACCATTAATATATCTAACTGCATTTTGTGTTATAATTTATACTTTTTCAGAATTCGCTTTTTGTAAGCTCTCTTGAGCCTATGTATGGTGGTATATAATGGCTAGAAACCAGGTGAAATATTTAAGCCAGCACAAGTACAATGGTGTAACTCAGGGCAATGAACCCCTGCTTGAATTCCTAGTCACATTCTGGGTCACACAACTGGCATGCAGCTTGGAACTCATCTGCAGACTTGTTAATTTCAGACTATTCACTGTTACATATGACACCACTGCAGTCGTGCCATTCCAAATATTCAGTTGGATTCTAGCCAATACAGTATTTGGCTGGCTGTGCAGGAAGACCACGTATGAAGCTACTCAGTCATCCCTGCAATCGACTGAAGGTGAAGCTATTATGAAGCAGTGATCCTAAAACAACTGCTCATCAGAGCTATCTTTTCCACCCCCATGACTCTGTTCTCTAGGAATGACAAGCAAAAACAGTGCAAGCTGACCAACCTACTTAGTGGCCCATCGAGGTATATTTAGTCAATACTGTATCTAGCAAGTAATCTCAGAAGACTAGCCAGCCCATGGACAGAGGTGGTAATCTGTCTACAAACAGATGGATAGATGAATTAAATACTACTGTACTTCTTTTTAAAAAAGCACTCTGGTCTCCTTAGGGCTATAGTCCTTACAGATATTTAACAGCACCATAAGATTTGCCAACCAGAGCACAATTCATTTTGAAAAGACATACTGTACAAGCCAGACTGAAAACCCTGTTGTTTACGGGATTTCAAAAATAAGTAGCTGAAAGAGTTCTTAGGAAATTTCCAGTTTTTGTGGTAGCTGCACATATACAGTTAAAGAACATACCTTTTAAAAATTAAAAGGAGACAGGAATTGCAACGCCAGACAACCTTTAAACATACTCTACGACAAAGCAAGAGACATTTGTTATGGAACTACTGTCTTAACTACTGACAAGGCTCCAGAAAAAACGAAACTGAACAAGAATAGCGTCCATTTTTTTCCACAGCCAGCCAGAATTGGTGGGAAACATGCTGCAAATTACAGTTTGAATCACTGTGACTATAAGGCTGCAATTTCTAGGTGGTAAAAGCTACTCATTACCAAGAAATTATTCATAAGATGACTGATTTAAAATGTGCCACACAGTGAGCCCCGTTTCCCCACATGTAGACTGGGGTGTACAAGCTCTGGAACAAAAAAGATTTGGGACCATTTAGGCACAAATATTCCGTTTCCTTCATGTCAGGATTTGACATAAAGCAAGACAAATTCATTCAACACCTCTGAATGATTTCTCTAATGTTTATTATTCAAAAAATATCCCGCATGAGTCAAACGAGCCTTACCTTGTATATTTAATTCAAAATCAGAAAAGTTGGGAGAAGTACCCAATATCTGTTAAAATTACTTAAGACCTTCACAAACTAATTATAAACCCTCAAAATCAATGAAATCCTGTTGCTCAGCACAGTCACTTGCAATTAGAGTAGGTCCACTGAATTAATAGAACCTATGGAGGAGCTGACTCACAAAATCCCCACTGATTTGGTGGGCCTACTCTAGTTGTGACTTACTACACTAAGCAAGACGATTTCGTTCTATAAATAAAAATATTCGTATCAGGAAAATGTTAATTTTTAGAGGACCATGGAGGTAAATGTACACCAGTTCTAATGATACATCATCTTTTTTAGCTTTACCAAGCACTGAAAAAGGGACAGGACATAAACAATGTGAGCCGATATGAAACAGTATACACATGCACAGTGTAATTGTGATATAAACCCATTCACTTTTTAAAAAAAGATTGATTTTTATCCACCCTGACACTAAGTAACCTTTAGTTCTACTTGAAAATAACAAGGCCATGGGTGAATTATCCATGGCCCCTGTAACACATGATTGCACTTGTACCCTTAAACTTTCATTATTGATTGGCAGGGCAATATGAATAGGTAGCTGCTTGCCAAGGTGTGCATTTGTGCACATAAAACTTACTAATGATGGTTGCTACTTCCCAAAACTAACCACAAGCCATATTAAAAATGTCAGATTGCTACTGAATAGCACATACATTCAACATGTATTCTATTTAAAAGTTTTGTGGACTAAATTTTATACCGCTATGCTAAAATCTCCTAAGCTTATTTGCAGGAAAGAAAAAATGAACCAGGTTGCAAACTACATGTTATCATTTTAGCAATCATCCTATCAAAGAAAGTACTGTAGCTTCCTTACCAAGTGGGAAACAACTTTGTAGAAACATTGTAGGAACAAAAGTAGCAGTAGCAGTTGTGTATATCTTCCTCTGCCAATGCTCTGAATTGCAATTTAGCTTCATTTGCAAATCTCGGAGTTTAAGTTCAGAAGGCAGACAAGCTGTTTTGAGTTAACCAAAGTTCACAGGACATGTCCATAACAATCTAAAGCTAGGTTTTCTTACTGTTACACTATGTCTATCCACACTAACAAAATGCTCTCTTCACAGGTCATGCTGCCAAAATCCTTTTGACATAAAAATATACCACAGAGCGGTATGACATCATCTGGTGACAATAATATTTAATTTAAATGATTTGAAAGCTTTCTACTCTCTCTCTTTCAGATTCCCTTTTGCCACATGGGGAAACCTTTGGAAGACTTAGGATGGAAGAATTTAAGAGTCAATACCACTAAGATTGAGAAAATGCACTATTCTGGGCAATTTACAATCAGTAGAATTAAAATTCTTAGAATTAAAACAGAACATACAAAGAATAGTATAAAACTCCAAGAGGCGTAATTGCAAATTAAAAGTGGATCGCACATATATAAAAAATCAGGCAGAGTAACGAAGAAAGGCCTCGTTGAAAAGGAATGTTTTCAAGAGCATTTTAAACATTTGGAGAAGTAGTCCACGAGCAGCTACACCAGGAGTTGGTTCCAGAGTGTGGGTGCCACTGTGAAGAAGGCCCTACTTGTTTATGCCAACAATTATTTTGTCCACTGTGTGTAGTAGGATCACTAGGAACAGGGAATGTGCTGGTGGGCAATTAGCCACTTTCACGTCTAAGATGGGTGTATCATTATTTAGAAAAAGCCTACTGTTCATGTTAAGCACAGAAGAGGCAGTAGTATTTGATACAGTGGTGCCTCGCATTATGACGTTAATTCGTTCCAGCGAAATCACTATAGAACGAAAACATTGTAAAGTGAAAATAAAACGCATTAAACCCTGGTTAATGCATTCCAATTGGCTAAGAACTCACCATCCAGCGAAGATCCTCCATAGGGGTGGCCATTTTCGGGTGCCTATGCAGTGAAAAATGGCTCCTAAACACAGCGGGGAGCCATTTTGAGCACCCGGTGGCCATTTTGAAAACCTGACGATCAGCTGTTTTGATCGTCGGGAAGCGAAAATCGGTTCCCGAAACAGGGAACCGATCATCCCGCAGTGAAATTCCCCCAGTCAAAATGTCGTTTTGCGATCGCTTTTGCGATCACAAAAACCTCGTCGTAATGCAGATTCGTCATTAAACGGAGTCCCTGTCTTGCGAGCCACCACTGTATATGAAGCAATGGATCTTCCAAATTCCTAGAACACCGTAATTCAGTCAAACAAAGCCATAAGACATCGCAGGCTACCAGTGTCAAGTTTTAAACAGTTTTGTTAATAAGATAGCTGCTTTTCATTTCCGTACAAGGAGGAAGTATGGTCAACAGAAACCATTTTAAAAATCCATTCACTTTATTATTTAATATGAATGGGAAAACTATCACAAAGACCGAGAATTACGCGAGTGATGAACGTGCTGCGTGACACGGAAAATCAGGAGACACACAAAATCAGGAGGGGGTTGTAAATATAGACAATTCAGATACAAATGTCTGAAATACTAGATGCCTACTTAAAAAAGGACTATAACTCCCAGAAATTTAATTTCTTTTTAAAAAGCAACCTATTTTTTCCACTTGCATACTGGAACTCATCTGGTACTCAAACCCCCCCCCCCAAAATAAGCCAAGACAGCATTACAGCCTTAAAATTTTTTCCCAAGACCATATCACATGCATTAGCCTCACATTACTTCATCTAGAATCATATAAATGAAAGCTAATAAAAAAGACTAATATTTATAATTTAGTGATAAATTGTTTCAAGAGGGTACTCAAATCAAGTCTCCTCCAGAAGTGATTTGAATTTGTACAGCATTGTTTCACTGTGCATGTCATGTACTTAACTAACCTTTGTCAAGAGCTAAATAAAATTTTAATTGAGGCAACACCTAGGAGCTCTCAATTACAACACATACCTTGGAAGCCTAATGTTTAAGGTCAGCTTTCTGAACCAACTATTTCTGGCTATTAGTTTATTAGCCTTAATCACTGTTGGTGTCTAATATATATGTATACTGCTTGCTTCCAGTATTATGCATTATGAAGCAGAAGGTCAGCATATTTTTCTGAATACAAGTCTGACCTGCCATTTAAGGCAATTGTAATGCATGCATACTTGGTTATTCTGTGAAATAACATAATTATAAGAAGCAGGCAAGCATCAAAGTCCTCACATCAATTTCTCCATTCTGCATTTCTCCATTTTCTGACTTTGGATTCCATCTCAGTGTAACAAGTCAGTTTTGGACTTAAGTGTTTTAAATCTTTTATACAAAAGAGACTGACAAACGGCAGAGCTGTAGCAATCTAAAAATGAAAGTTTTAAGAACCAGCAAACATGCTACAGATCCATGAAACCATTAATGCAATAAAGTTTTCAACTGTTTCCCACCACAATCACCCCAGCACATTACAACACAAGCTTCAAAATACATATTTAACACAGCATGGAAGTAAAAGTAAGAAGTTCCACTTAGTTGTAGAATCTGCTTGTGAAAGCCTAAACAGCTCTTTGGATTCAAGAAGCATCCAAATCACATGATGCTGCCTATTCACGCCTGAATTCTGATTTAGACTTCACTCTAACTTATTTTGTCAGGGCAACAAAAAGAGGTGTACATATTACCAGGCCTTCTTACAGACCTTTCCCACATGTACAACTTCCCTGCAAATGGCTACAAGGATCTCTTTATCTGCGTTGTTTACAGCTGAATGGTGTCTCTGTGTATGGTATACACAACGAGGGGGAAAAATTAATGCCCTTACTGCCTTAGGGTAGTGGTCCCCAACCTTGGACCTCCAGATATTCTTGGACTACAACTCCCAGAAGCCTTCACCATCACCTCTGCTGGCCAGGATTTCTGGGAGTTGAAGCCCAAGAACATCTGGAGGCCCAAGGTTGGGGACCACTGCATTGGGGCTTATCTACACTGCTGGGCTGAAGCAGGCTAAATAGGGTCAGCAGAAGGTCTGGTATGCTATTTCATGTAATTCTCAAATCCAAATGGCATAGAGACCTGGAGCAAACCCATTTGGTCAGTGTTACATAGGTGTATCATGAGTGGTCGACCAGACCAGATGGGCGGGATATAAATCAAATAAATAAATAAATAAATAATGAGTGGTCTTTAAGACAAGTGCCACATATACATACCTAATACACAAATACACTTATTTCCCTTGTCTTAAAGGGCTGGTCAAGAAACTTCCACAGCAGCAGATTAGGCTGACCCTTTATGACAAGGTAAAGAAGTGTATTTGCGTACAGTGGTGCATCAACTTACGACCGTCCCGGCATATTACCATTTCAAGTTGTGACCAGCTCCAGCTGCAAAATTTTGCTTTGACTTGCGGCTGGAGCTTCAAGTTGCAAACAAAAGACGCAGGGGAAAAAGGCGGGGAATTCAAATTACAGGATTAACTGTTGGTTGACAAAGAGCTTCTTTGTAGATCTTTCACCCCAACGGTTAGAGTGTGTACATCGGAGGAGGCTTGGGACTGCCTGGTGCTGCTGTCTGCTCCTGAGTAAGTAAATTTACTTTGTTTTGCAGGGTGGGTTGGGGGGGGTTATGTTTTTGTGCTGTTTTTGGTGTGTCTGGTGGTTTGTTTGTTTTTCAGCCCCATGGCTTTCCAATGGGGCTTGGTCTGTTTGTTGTTGATTTTTAAAATTTATTTTCTTTTCAGCCGCATCGCGCTCCGATGGGTTTGGCTGTGTGTGTAGGGGGTTTGATTTTTTTTCAGACCCATTGCATTCCGATGGGGCTTGCTGTCTATTATTATTATTATTATTATTATTATTATTATTATTATTATTATTATTATTATTATTATTATTATTGGCTGGAAGGATTAATGGGGTTTCACTGAATTTCAATGGGAAATGGTTCTTCAACTTACGACCATTTCAAGTTACGACTGTTCTTCTGGAACGGATTAAGTTCATAAATCAAGGCACCATTGTATTAGGTTCATTACTGTGAGCCCTCAAGCATCTTTGAAAGATATTACACTTCTAATTTTTGTTTTCAGTTTCATATCAGTTTTCTCATGTAGCAATGTTTCATTTTCCAATGCCAATCTGTTGGGACTTACCTTGCACTTATCTACAGTACTTACATATAAATTAAATTTGACAGCACTGAGTTCAACTGTTCCCACACAGCTCAACCATGCTCACCCTTACTGCCTGACAGCACAATTTAAGATTATGTGCAGGGTTCCTCCCCCTGATAATTTTTGTGAACAGAGTTGTGCATGCTCAGCCTTTCAATCTATCCAAAAGGACACTCTGGTCATTGCTTTCTGCAACTTGCAGGCCTTTTGTCTCCCTCTGATGCTTTAAAACTACAACTTCATGTTGTTAGTTTCAGAGAGAATCTAATGTTTAACTGGAATCTGGCAATAATTACATGACAAACTGGAAATGTGATTGGACATTTCTAAAAGTTACACATTCCCTACAGTGTATTTAATTTCAATATGCAGTACTGTGTGTTCTGCAGTCTTTTATATATCTCTTGGCTTGGCTGGGAGAGCAAACACATATTTAATCCCATTTTCTGTGCTGAACTAACTTCTGGTAAGAGGCTACAGAGAAGCAAGACTTGAATGAAGTGCCTTATTAGCTTTTCCCTCCATTCCTATTTTCTGCCTTGTCATTAGCTTTACCTTCATTCCTATTTTCTGCCTTGTGAATGTGTTCTGTATTGTCAAGTTGGAATCAACTTACTGAGACTCTAATAAGGCTTTCAAGGTAAGTGAGATATTTAAGAAGCAGTTCTATTCCACCAGTGCGTTTCTATGGCCAAGTGGGGATTCATGGCTTGTTCTCCAGAGGCCTAGTCCATCGACCTATCCACTCCATCACACTGGGAATCCTTACATTTTCTGTTTTACATAATAATTTAGAAATTAAGACACCTATCTAATCACTCATCAGATGATATATGATAAAATAATTCCAAATTCTAAATTCCAAGTACTAACACCTCATTTAACACTTGCTAGTTTTATAAGTCAATTATAAACAAATATCTAGTGTAATATAGTGGATACAGTGATGAAGTAGGATTAAAGAAGTCTGGGTGCAAAACCCCACTCATCCATGCAAACCTATTAAGAGTGGAGTACTGGTAAAACCAATCCTTAAATAGGAATTTGCTTGCTTGTGGAAGAACAGTAAAGATGGAGCCAGCCAAGCCTCCTGTGGGAGGGAGTTCCAAAGTAGAAGCAATCTGTACCACAAATATATATGAATATACAGTGAAGCCTCACAGCAATGTATGCAGAAAGTTCAAACTCCATGCAAGTTTTATATTAGATTTTTCATAAAGAAAAACAATAATGTACTGTATTTGATCATATGAACATCTTGGTAAAGGTACTCTGAAAGCGACTAGGTTTCACTTAAGTTAAAGTGATTTTATGTCAGTTGAGAATTGTACTCATCAAAAAATTGGTACTCATCATCACTCATCAAAAGGACCCAATACCTGTTCTTTCTCTTAGGGCTTCTGAATCAATTTTGTTTAAGTACTTTGATAAAGGCCAGCAAAACTAGACCAAAATCTATCCATGCTATCCAAGCTTCAGGTTTGCATTTCAAGGTTGCTACAGTAACTTCAAACTCATCACTATAACCTGGTCCTGAACCAAAGCCTTAATCCAAGAAATGGGGGGGGGGGGGCGCAATGAACCTCTCCTGTTTTTCTCAGAAATCAGAATTTGCAAAACAGTAATTCAATACACTGACTGGGAAAAAGCTGCAAATGGGGCATGCTCATGTCTTAAACCGGAAACAGGCAATTCCTTGCGAAGATTACTAGTCTAGCTTGGTGTCTATGGGCCACATTCAGGATATTAATGATTCATACCTACAAGTCACATTAAGATAACATATACTCTATACTACTGCCAAATAAGCATGCTAACAAGGCATTAATCCATCCACATATATGTGCACAAGCTACAGCAACCATTAACTTAAAAGGAATAACCTGTTAATGAAACCACTATACTGTATAGTGTTACAAGACTGTAAACACACCAAATAATGTTACATTGATTTGAATACATTTTAAAAATGGGATATGATTTCACAACAGTGATAAGCTGCAAACGGAAGTGACCAAATTAAAGCCACTGAAGCAGGAACTGAATGAAGCAGAAAGCTTATTAGCCACTATCAAGTGACTTACTTCTTTATAGAAATTGTGACTTCAGTCATGAAAGCATGAACCAGTTCCACAAAGTGGGCCAAGAGCACAGACAGGAACAGAACATTATCAGACCATGGGAGTTTCAAAAGCCACACTCTTCACATCCAGATATATGGCACAGAAAGCACAGAGGCAAAAAGCATCACTTGTTTAACATGATAAGACGGCTCTGGCAAGCAGCCTTTTGCCGCTCGGCCCTAGAGAGCACTATTCTGTCTAAAACCATGCTTCTGCGTGGAAAGAAATGGAAATTGTCTACATTAGGTTTTCAGATTAAATGGGGACAAGACGTAGACTGCAGAGCCTTTATAGGCACAAGATCCTGCACACCCGGTCCTGAAAGCGATCCACGTCAGGGCACAGGTGAGAAGTTTTTTAGACTGAGGCCCTCACCCGATTTAACTTTATTCGGAAGTAGTGAAAAAGTGAGGGAGACACACCTTTTCGTCACACTTAAGTCCAACAGAGTAGGCAAGGCAGGGGCAGGGCGTGCGTTTATCTCATCTGGGAGACTTTGTTGTTGTTGTTGTTTTAAATGGCTAACTTGAAAGAAGGGAGGGAATCGAAGGGGCTGGAGATAAAAAGCGGCGGCCCGAAAGGAGCGAAGACGCCTCGGCGGGGAGGGGGGGGGTCCCCGGAGGCGGCTGCAAAAAAGGACCGCTAAGGACGTCACTCCGGTTCATCACTTTTGATCCGCCGCCCAGCAGTTAAAGAGGCCGTTCTCGCCTTCCCGAGTCGGTTGCCTTGGCGCTGAGGGGAGGAGGAGGAGGGGGGGAAAGAGGCGCGGACGAGGGACCCGGCACACGTGAAAGCGACGGCGGTGTAGTAGACGCGGCGTACCCGGCGCTGTGGTGGGCCCCCTTCCCCGACCCGGGGGGAGGGAGCCAGACGCAGTGCGGAGCTCCCCCACAGAAGGAGGCCGAAACCGGGATCCAAATCGCTGCAGCCCCGCCTCCCCCCTCCCCCCTCCCCCCCTCCCGTGAGCGGCCTCGGGTGAGAAAATGGCGGCGACTCGGGGCGGTGACGGGAGGAGGAGGGGGGGAGGGGAAGAGGCGAGCAAGCGAAGAGAGGCGACCGGAGGGAAGGTGGGTGGGGAGGAAGGTCCCGGATCGCACCTCACTCACCTGTCAGCCAACAGCCAGCAAGGCCCCGTCGGGCCGGGGGGGGGGAGAGAGAAGCTCGCACGGAAACCGGGCAGGGACCTTTCTTCGCCTCCCCCCCTCCCGCCGCTCCCAACTGTCGTCGTGCTCTTCGATGGCCGCTTTCGCTGCTGCCGCCGCCTCCTCCTCCTCCTCCACCACCGCCGCCGCCGAATCCCAGGGCCGGGGTGAGAAAGAGAGTAAGAGCGGGGCGGTGGGGGGGAAGAGGCAGAGACGGCAGCGGGGCCCAGGCGGGGGAGGAGTGGCGACCGGGAGGAGGAGGAGGAAGAAACGAGCAGCGGGAGAGGGAAGGGCGCGGAGAGGCGGGAGGAGGAAGAGGAGGAGGAGGAAGCGGCGGCGGCGGCGGGTCCAGGCCCCGGAACGACTCGATGCCCAAGAAGCAGCAGAAACAATTCGTTCGCATATGAGGGAAGAGAGCGAGAGCGAGCGAGCGCCAGGGAGACCCACGAGCCCCGCTTCCGGCTCCGGGCGGAAGTCCCGCCCCCAGAGGCGGAAGAGATTGGCCTACGCCTGAAGGTTCGGCCCCAACCCTCCTCACCATTCGCACGCCGCGGCTTCTTTCTATCTCCTCCTCTCTCTCGCCCGCCTTCTCTCTTAGAGGCGAAAGCAAGAGGCTACGGGTGGAGGGGGGGGAGGAGGGAAATAGGCCGGCAACCTTTCCGCGCGCCTGATTGGCCCGCGGCGGGGACCGCGCGCGCGAAACGCGGCGTGACGTCTTTCAGCGGGGCACGTGAGCGAGAGTGGGTGACGTCACTCCCTTCTGGAGATGAGCGCGAGGTAGTGGGGCGTGGTTTCGGAGAAGGCGCTTTTCTTGGGCCGGTGGGTGAGTTTTCATTCTTTCCGAAGAATCCCTTCCAGTTACAAAGGCGGCGGCTGCTTCTCGCGGAACTTTGTCTTCCTCTCGGCTTCCGTAGGAGGGAGGGGGGACATCCAAGAGGCTGAAGCGGGGCCTACCCGAAGCATTTGTACGCTTTTCTTTTCAAGTTCTCCTTATGAATTAGAAAAGTCACTACATTTAAATGCTAGAAGGATCAGACCATTAAATTGATAATTAGTGGGGTTTGGTGGTCTGTGAATGAGCCTGACGTTGCAGTCAGCTGGTAAAGCTGATCCAGGACTGTGGTAATTTCATCTTTGTCACCCTAGGGCACAATTTGTAGGCATTTCCTGAGGTTTTCGGCTGCAATTTTATAAATGCTTACTTGGGAGTGAGACCCTCCAGATTCATTGGCGCTGCCTGCAAACTTGACATGTCTAGGATTGCACTTTAAAAAAAAAAATTCAGTTGAAGATGCTGACATTTATCTGCTGTCCCACTTGATCTTTCACAGAGAAATAAATTGCTCCCTACACCGATTATCAAGACTAGAGATAAAATCCAGTGTTCTGAAATTAATGTAAGCACCTATGCTGAAAGCTTTAAAACTTTGTGATAATGATAATGATACAGGGTACTGTTGTATGTGCACTTAAATTGGGGACTGCTGTCACTTGAGAGCGAAAGTATGTGAATAAAAAGATCAGGCCTCAAAATTAGCATTATAAGAATGTCAAAAATGATAAAAGAAGATGTAACAGGACTAATAGGAGGAAATTTACAGATTTTTTTTCCTGTCTGTTCCGTGTAAACAAGGGACCGCCCAGACTAAGCAACCTGAGGGCTTCTGAGTAAATATGTATAAATTATCAGCATTTCTGCAGTGGCGCTGGATTGGAGCAAATACTGTACTCTGAAGGTCTCTCCCAATTCTATGGTTTTTAGGTTCTTGCCACATAGCGGAGAAAGTGAGATTTGTTAGAACCAACTCCTGGAATGTATATACTGTACAGTAGTTTGATCCAGTGCATGATTACTTTTAAGTCCAATTTTGCTGAAATGGACCAGCTCTTTTTAGTGTCTTTTATCACATTTGAGTCTTTGCTATAATGCCTGTGGATATTAATGCTTTTAAAGAACTAGATTCTTCCATTTGGATTTTGATAAACATGAAAAGAAAAAAGTATAAGTTTGTTTTTAATTCTTTAATAGGGAGTGGTTATGGATTGTTTTGGAGTTATAATGGGAGTTACAACAACTGATTCATATACATAATATATGACTAAGTGCTGTAGCAGCTGTGAAATTAATTTTAGTGTCTGAAAGCATGAGCAAAGGTGTATAATACATTTTTCTTAAAACACTTAAACAATAAGATTCAATTGCTCTTGAAAACCTGTAACCAATTAATACTTATTAAACTCTGGTGTGTTCTGTTGAGTTTAAATGATATTAAAATGTTTTAAATTAAGAATATATTAAAATGCTTTAAATAAATAGTATCTGGATGTTTCTTTAGATAACAAAAAACAACACACAAGCTAAAAATACATGTAAACATCCATCCAATTAATTGTTAGACATGGTACATTTTACTCTAAATCAAGAGAATAATTTACCTGCCTTAAGACCATTTGAATCAGTTGTCTACTCTTAAAATGTAAGATTGTTGTTTTTTCTTTCTAAAAATCTAGCAGGTGTAGTTTCATAATTATATATATTATTTGTCTGAATCCTTTCCTCTCAATACCCATAAAGCAAAGATATTCAAATTTTTACATAAAAAAACCACAGCCTTAACATATTAAGAAAAGCAGTGTGGAAAAATATGAATCCACAAACTATTTTACTAAGTCTTCACATACTTTTCAATGAGATAAAAGAAAAGTGAGCTAGGGTTGGAGTAAAAGTTTCTCTGGCTGCTCACTTGGAAGAAGTTGTTACTACAAAAGTCTGTCTGAGTTTCCATTATTAAGTGTGGCCTGGTTGTATCTGACTTCAGTTCTATTATTCTTGGGACTCCTTTGCACACAAATGTTGAGATAACAGTGCCTGTGACTTTGATAAGGAAAGCAACCCTTTATCTTTTTTGTTTTGTCACCAAAGTAACTTGATTAGAGGAAATAAGAAATGGTCAGTATTCAAATCTATAGTGCAAAAAATATGTCCCAGTTTTGGGTGAAAGGTGTTATATTAATTATGAATGAATGAATGAAAAGCCACTTAAACCCGAGTTGTAGTTCATGATAACAAAGCCAAATTATCATTCTACTCAGAATTTACTTTTAGGTAAGTGTAAAAAGAGAATAAACTGTGTGTAATTTATTACCACATTTGATTTAGGTATCCGGCTGCAGAGCCAGGGGTTGGAAGTTTGATTCCCCATTGTGCGTCTTGTGGATAAAGCCAGCCTGTGTGGCTTTGTGTAAGCTGCACAGTTCCAGGGTGCCTCCAGAAGGAGGAATGATAAATCATCTCTGTATGTTATCTACCTGAAAAACTCAGAGAAGGATCACCATAAGTCAGAACTGACTTTATGGCTGTGATCGGGTTCTTGTTCAAGGTTAAGCAGTTCCTCTTCTTGAATTAGATTTACCACAGGAGACACATTAACATTAACCAAAGGCTTCATCTCTTTCAATGGGGAGGGATGTACAACAACTTCAGTGGGTCCAAAGGGACCAGCAACCATGGACATTTCAGGCCACATTCCTGGTAGGCCTGTCATAACGAAAGGGTCCTTCAACCGGGGGAGGGGGACATTCATAATCTCTTGGGGTTGGTAGATCTCCTCGATGGTTGACTCCTCACCGCACAGATAGTCCCACAACAAGGGTGTCAAGCCCAGTCTCCCTCGGGATGTGTCATGAGCCATCGGGATAAGATCTGGATGCACCACCTTCTTCCAGGGATCCTTCCCTCTTGGATAAACATAAACAGTCCATTCCAATGGCTCCATTTCACCCAACTGAATTTTAATGCACACACTTCCTCGTCCTCGCAAGATACCTTTTCCTTTCTCGCTTTTTGCCTCTCCCTTACGTGGAAATGAGAACACACAGGGCCCTTCCTCTCCTTTAGACAACAACTCTTCCTCTTTCCTTCTGTCTGTCTCTGGACTCTCCCACTCCTCTGAGCCCCTGCTCTTCTTCCTTTTCTCTCTGTCCCCCACGTCGCTAACCCTCCTCTCCTCCTCTGTCATTAAGAAGCCCTCAACTATTGGCTGTTCTTTTCCTGCCGTTTTCTTCCCTTCTTCCTCTGCTTTCTGACCTTCCCCTAGAACCAGGTTCTGACCCATAGCGGGTAGAGTAGTCAAGATGGTGTAGCCTCCTTCTGCCCTAGATGATTGAGGGGATGGCTCGCTTCTAGGTTTAACGGTACTGACTGGTTCCTCTTCACAATGGCATATGATTATTATTTAGATATAGCAGTTGTCCTATATATACAAAGCTCTTTATATTCCACAGCCCATGTCTTTGTACCTCTTGCAATAGTTACTATATTATCTCTATATTATAGATGGGAAAGCTAGGAAGAAGCGTAGACCCCTTGAGATTTTGACTGGATGCTTGGAGCTTGCAGTTTACGCTCTGAACAACCGATTCATCATATTCATTCTTATGCTCTTCTGTAGATGTTTCTCATCAATTTTTCCTTCCTTTCTCAGCTGCTATTAGAAGCAGTTCACTCACCATCCCCAATTTAATCAAAGCAATACAATTTTTTCTGTTTTAGCTTTGTGCCAAATAGCCTTCACTGAATCACGTTGTATTTCTTCCACAGAAACTATATAATGGAAAGAAAATAGGTTTGAATATGAGTGTGTACTGTGATCCTTTATGACCACATTTATGATACCTACAGCAAACCTAATATGTAAAAACAAAAGAAAACATGAAGTTTTATGCATAGATTTTCATGGTTGTGTAGTATGAAACACACAGGAGCTGAAATTCAGGAGGTGATCACAACTGGAATAGGATCATTGAATCAGTGGAATGTACAGAGGAGTTGACTCACCAAACCTCCACTGATTCAGCAGGCCTACTCTCGTTGTAAGAGAGGCTTGTCATCCCGCCTCCTGCCAGGAGTGGCTAATCCATTGCGGACAATGGCGCGATAAGAAGGCTCCGCCGAGCTCGCGTCCGTGGCGAAATGATGAGTTATTTCCTCCTGTGTGTGGGGGGAGGGGATATTCATATACGAATACCCCCATCTCTACTTTTAAGTCAGCCCCAGACAGAAACTTCTGGACAGAACTGTCCAGACATCTGATGAGGACTGAAAGACCCAATCCCCCACCTATTTCCTGGCCTTCATCCTGAGCTATGGAGTCTCTAGCAAAACCAAGTGGCCATTCTTTGCTGGCAGCCAATTTGCAATATTATTTTGAGAACATCCTGTATCCCCGCCTACTGGGCGGTTTCAGTTGCTCTAAGCTGGCAAACAATGTTCGTGGGTAAGATTCATTCATTCATTCATTCATTCATTCATTCATTCATTCATTCATTCATTCATTCATTCATTCATTCATTCATTGTCATTGTAAGTATGTACACAAGATTGGTCTCCTGAATCAACAGTTGATACAAATATGCATCTCTCTCTGTGTTTTCTGTATAGTCAGGTCAGAACCAACTTACAGCAACCCTATTAGGGCTCTCAAGGTGAGTGAGATATTTAAGGAGTGGTTGTTCCAGTTCTACTCCCCCAGTGAGTTTCCATGGCCAAGTGGGGATTCAAATCCTGTTCTCCAGAATCCTAGTCCATCACTCTTCTCCGCTACACCACACTGGGAGGGTAAGAGATGGAAAATTGATCGGAAAGTGTTAACATGTTGTTTGTTAACCTAAAAAAAACATACAATTTGATTACACTGAAAGATGGATGCATTAACAATGAAGCTAATTTTAAATTTAATTTACATTTTTTAATTGAATGGACATCACCATCCTAGCTTACTTCTACAGAAATTTTAATGCAAATATAAATAATTTGCTTTTGTCAAGCAATACATTTTACTATGCTGCCTCTTTTTATTTGCAAATTTCTAACAGAATCTATTGTTAACTGATTTTAATTCATTACTTCTTATCATTGATTTGGTCAGCTGTTGGTGTCCCTATTGCTCATCTGGGCACCCGTGAATTGGCTGGACATGTCTTTTGATACAGGTGCCACTCCATTGGGATAATTCATTGCAAGAACCCCCCTATCTTCTTGCTCTGTGCAAACAATCCTGTATCAGAGTTTATGCTTGTTGGCAGTGTGTAGTAGTGAATAGTGTAAATGGACTAGGATGCAGCAGACATGTCCATGGAAACTCACCTTTTCTTGAAAACCCTATTAGGATTGCTATAGGTCAGATCCAACTTGACAGCAGATAACACATGCGAGGTAGAGGGAAACTCCTTGTCCTAGATCACATCTCCTGGATTTTGCTGTTACAGTTTTATGTTTCCATACCATCTGTATTTTAACTGGTTGAGCCCTTCATCAGGAAACATAATCTTTCTTCCAACTTTCTTAGGTAAGCTGAATTTAGAGACAGTGTTTTCTTTTGAAGTTTACCAAACAGATTTGTAAACAGAGAGAAACCTATATATGTTTAGTCAACCTGAACATGACAGATTTTCAGTAGTGAACAAAACAGGGTGTTCTCTTCAAGGTGAACTCATTTAGATAGTTTGTTATACAAAAACAATGGGGGGAAAAGATCACATTTAGGAGGGGGGGAAATCACCATCAGGAGTAGAAAGGTCACATTCATTGTCCTGTGAGTCTCCCGTATGTACACTAGAAGAGATTATACATGCTTTTCTGTGTTCTGCAGGGTGATTACACAAAATGCTACCCATTCATAACTTTGTGCACTTTTTAAAATCCATGAATAATTATGTAAATCTATCTCCTGCTTTTCTCTGATTAACTCTAAGTAAACTACAGTACAGGCTCTTCTGCTCTACACTTTATCCTCTCAAAAACCTTGTGAGGTAGGATAGGCTGAAGAAGAGGGTTCAGCCTGAAATTGACCAGTGAGTGGAACAGCTCAGTGAGGACTGGAACCTTGATGTCCCAAGTCCAAGTTCACTGTGCTAATCCCTACATCACACTTTGCAACATGCCAAGAGAAGGGGAAGGAAGAGGTCAAGACATGAATGTCCAAACTGGGCCAACATGTTTCTGGGCAGAACTGGAACTTAATTTTTTTGGGGGGGGGGGCAAAATGTCTCTTTCTCAAAAAGAAGAAGGAGAAAGAAAATAACCATATGGTTCCAGAGTAATTTTTTTTCTCCCTCATGAACCTTAATGGCTTAACTTGTCAAGAGAATCTGGGGGACTAAAAAAACTGTTTAATGCCCTTTAATCAAATTCTGACCCTTTTCTGGTCATTCCAGTTTGCCTGAAGTGGCAGAAGCTGCATTAATTGGATTTTTATTGGAAAGCCAGTACCAGTATGCCGGCCGTCTCTTCCCCCCCCCCCCCCCCCCGCTCTCGCCTTTCTTCATTCAACCTCTTGCAAACAAAGAAAAAGAAGGGCTTGTTCTGCTTCATTGGAGCAAAAGAACAGCACAATAGAGGACTTTTCAGCAGCGTAAATAGTGGCCGTCCTGTGATTAAAAAAGAAAAAAGAATATCCATGTTGTGAGAGCCACATAGTTTTCATCATTTGATTGCATGATGAAATTGTGGAACTTGTACAGTGATGATAGGCAGGAAGGACGGAATAACTGAACAAATGAAAGGAACTTTGACCGCCCTAAACATGTAAGATATTTGTTTCCTTATGACAAATAGGGTCCAATGTTGAGCAATGCCTTTTCTTGGATCACTAAGAAATTACAAATTAGACAAGCTTCAGAATTCTGCAGAATGCTTCATCAGACAAATGATGACAACATTTGGGGTTCAGGCAAATATGTGAAAATATTAGGTGAGATGTCATATCCTTGACTGAGGAAGCCAGATTGTCAAAAGGCTGCTCCTTCAGCCAAGGACGCCTGTCTCAATTTTTGGCCCTTTTACCTTCACCCCAGTTTTTACCATCCTTTGCATGATGAAGATAAAGGCATTTCTACTTTTTTTCTCAGGAATTCTCATGAGAATACTGAAAATGCAAAAGATAGCATCTTATAAAATGGAAGGAGTCAATGTAAATAGCTGGCTCTGCCTAGCATGTCTGTAGTATTCTGGCTTAGAGTCCAGGAGGCAAGCTACACCAAGATGGAGATTCAGGTGAAATACATCAGATATATGTCAAATATATCACACTGAGTTCATTAGTTCCTATAAATTATCTGGGACCTAATTGGATAGCTCACTCAGTTGGAGCATCTGGCTGTGGAGCTTGGGGTTGGGAGTTCAATTCCTCACTGTGCCTTGTAGGAGAACAGTCGAAGTGCCTCTCGAAGAAGGGCGCGGTAAATTACTTCTGAATCCTGTGGCAAGGACCGTCATAATTCTTATTAGGTTAACCAGTGTCCAGTCAAATGCACTGGGTTTAACTCACAGCCAGTAATAGGTCAATGGACACCACTGTGCTACTAATTTGACCAAGGTTCGCATGACTCATCAAAACCACGGATAGGTAGCTCCCAGTGTGGTCTGCTAACTGAGGGTGCAATTAGGTGGCAATGTATCTCACATTTTGGACGGCTTTCGGTATGGTCAGTCTCCATCTCGGTTGTGACGACTACATTATATGATCCAGCCTGGCCCTTTTCCATGGTTACCTGCATCTTTTTGGATCACTGATAGGGGTTATTAATTTTTTTTAAAGAACACATTGCTCCGTTTGAGTTTGATTTCCAGCCTATGGGATTGCCAGTCTCAAACCAAAGCAGCATTAGTGGGTGTTGCATGTCATTTGGGTGGGAAGCCAGTTCAACGCTATGCCACTTACCAATAATTAAAAAAAAAAAACACCCTGCACTCCCCTATAGATGGGGAGACCGAACAGAAGACATGGCGTATGGTGGTAGAGGAACGAGCTAAACAGGGTCACTTTGAGGTAGTGTCTTGTTCTGTAACCAATCAGTGCTTGGGTGTGGGTGTGAGGATCACTCTAAATGGCATATCACATCTAGAAGCAACCCTATTTAGCCCCGTCTAGTCGGGGATAACTTGAGTGCCTAGTTTCCCCTGAGATGGAAAAGCATGTTGTCTCAGGAAAAGGGCTGCAGTCAACGGGGGCATTCAACAGCCTGATTTGATTTTCCATGGCTCTGCCCCTGCTATACGCTGAGTGTAATTTTGAAGCGTTCATGCTGTCTCATGTCCCTGTGTGGGAGAGGAGTAGCAGAAACTGTAGGAGTGTCATCCTGAGATCCTAACATTGATATGAGGTTTAAAAGGAAAACTATGAAGGCAACACTCAGCAGGTAACATGTTTTCCGGAAGGAAATTCTTACAGCACTATTTCCAGTAAATGTGACTTTGTTTCTGACTCAGTAATTAACCTTTCTCAAATGAGGGAAAAAAATGTTATTATACCAGTTTTGCAATTCTTTCTTGACGGTGGCCTGGAACTCCAAACACATGTCTGAATCTGATTTGAATCAGATTTCTTTTGGATCCATATTTGGATCCAAATGTTATCAGCTTCCATTCAGGATTTTATGAAAAACATATGTATAAAATGATATCTCACTGCAGAACCTGTTCTAAAGAGAAGCACCCTTTAAAAATGATAGTTCTTCAACTATTTTGCATTCAAGGTTTCACACGGCAAAAGTATGAAAGGATTACAAAGAAGGCATTAAAATATCTGCGATGTAGATGATGAATATTGACATGTGATGTAGGTGTTTGATACTATAGTCATTCTGAAAGCAGAATCTTTGAAGAACAGCTACTGCCTGTGGTTCACGTTTCTTGGTGTCTGCTTTGTGTTTCAAAATCCAATGGCTGAAACATCACAGACGTATGTGGTACCTTCTGCTTAAACTCCAGATCTCTCTTTTGCCATCAGCCACCTCTGTTAGATGCCATTAACCCTCCTTGACTCGGTCTAAATATTTAATGAGTTTTCATAGATAATTTAAAGTGCAAGTAATTTAGACAGGCAGCTTCTTAACCACATTTGGGATTATGATATCACACGCTATATGAAAGAGCTCTTTCTTAGTTAATGGATAAGTCATTGAAAAGCCCTGATCTTTGCTCTATTTACAGTCTGACAATATATACATGGAACTGGGCTACATTAATCTCTTATGGTCAGAATAATGAACCACACCATCTGGAAGAAGAATGAATGGGACTTCAAATAAGACTTAGATGTGCCCTGGCTGGAATGGGCATTATCTAGCAATGATCAGCAGGTTTCAGGCGCCAAATTGCAGGTGAGCAGAGGTGAATGTGTTCTGCAGGAGCTCTTCAAGAAAACAAGGCATTTCAACAGTTTGATTGAGGGCCTAATTCTGTATTGCAGGTTACCAAGCATTCTAGCTGAAATTACATGTGGTGCTTCAGAGGCATGATTCTGGCAGGCTTCCATATTTTATGCACATCCCCAGATGGGACTGAATAGTTTGATCTTGGGAGAAGGACGAGAAGATGCTTTTGAGAAGATTGTGTAGCACTCATCCATCATGATTATTAGATGTTATCTGTACCCACTGAGTCTGGAGCCACACATTTTCAGTAACCCGGGTGAAAATTTTTTACTGCGGGTTAACTGCAAACAGGCACAAGACTGGTTCTAATTCACACCAAAGTTGTAGTGCTTTTTTCTTCATTTTTAAAAAAGCAAAGCAAAAAAGTGTGCTGCTTATATACTGCCCCATAGTGCTCAAAGCACTCTCAGAGTGGTTTACAATTTCATTATGTATTGCGCCCCCCCCCCCCCCAGTAAGCTAGGTACTGAATTTACCAGCCTTGGAAGGATGGAAGAATGAGTGAACTTCAGGCTGTCTGTCAAAGATTGCATCTGGATCGTGAGCGGAGTTTTGGCCACAGTACGGCCACAGTTTAACCACAGTGCCACAAGGCTTCTGAATGGCGTTCATGCACATATGTGGATGTGCAATTGAATTACCGTTTTTTAAAAAAGGAATTGTGCATCTGCACATGTGAGCAGAGGTACAAAGGAGAAACAAAATAAGATATTAAAATTTGAAGTCAAGGGAGAGTAAGGGCTGTGAACAGGGGAGGTGGGAAAGAGGTAGATGGAGAAGAATGCACAGCATTGAATCTTGAACTCCCTGAGGACTCTGCAGGGTGTCTCGTAAACAGCAAGGCGTTCCTTCTGTTTTAATTAGCTACCTTTATTAAGTTAAATGTTGAAAATATTCCTTAAAGCAGACATGAGGAAGGGGGTGACAAACGGAGGAGGCAAGGAAGGACTGTCAGGAAAAAAGGGGTGCCATGTACTGCCTAAAACTGCAGAGCATCTGTAAATTCCTGGGCAAGAAAAACAGATTGGACACCAATTTAAACTGCAGTTAGTTAGTTAGGCATCCTTCAGTCTCGAGAGACTATGGTAACGTGCTCTGTATGGAGGACTTGGAACAGCATCTAGTGTGACTAAGAAGGCCAATTCGAGAGTGGCAATCCCTTTTCGTGTTGTTTCAACGCTGTATGCAAACCTGGAGGGTCCTCTACAGAGCACAAAGCCTGGGTAAAATAATATGGAGGATAGGCTGTTACCCAAGCAGTAAATCCCCCCTCTCCACGTCGCTGAAATAGTCCAATGGAAAGGCAAGAGCCAATACAATTGGTTCCAGCTTCCTTTTGCAATAGGGCACCCTCAGCAGTGGTAGTTGTGGCTTGAGAGCAAGTTAACGGTTTCAACTCTTCAGTGGGTTATTATTCCATCTTTAATGTAGACTCTTGTTTCAATAATGCAGTGGCATATGTAAGGTCATCCTCAGTCTGTCATGAGAATACGTTAATTGATTGACATGGCAACCTTGTCCTCTTGAAGTCTGCTTGTGTGCCAAAAATGTCCAGGTTTACATTATTGTGGTTGATCCACTTATGAAAGTACAAGTTATTTTTAAAAGCATGTGAATGTGATAACATGCTCATGATTGTTTCTCATGGGTCAATAGAAGTTTCACTTGAGCATCAGATATCACCAACAGCGATTAGGAGCTAAGCACGAAGCCTTTGTATATGTGTGGAGTGGGGGCATTTAAAATTATTTAATTCATGATCCCAAAGCACAGTTATTCGAAGGTAAGTTTCATAGAAATCAGTAACTTTTACCAGAACAGGGTGTTTTGAGGTATTCCACAAAAGGCTGCCTGTTAGAATCCACTAGATAAAGGAAAGGAAAAAAGGCAAGTTAACTGAGAGGGTCCCCCCCAAAAAAAACGCACTTTGATTTTTATTTTGTTATTTGAATATAAAACAAGATTGCTGTCAAGAAGACATCATTTCTGTGGAGAATCAGCATAAACCGGTAAAGTGACTAATTATCGATTCTAGGTGAGCAAAGCTTGACCACTCCAACATCTGCCTGGAGGCAGCCATGGCAAAGCGGTAGACTTACGTCTGAACATGTTTAACCATTGTGCGCTCAGGAGGAAAAAATGCATTGTGTTCTGTGGTGTTTTCTGATCCCATGGGAATTCCAGTGTAATGAGGCTTAGCGGTAACACTGAAGTTACAGCTGGGATTAAATGTACTTATTTTTTTATTTCCTTACTAAAAATTTCAATCCACCCTTCCCTGGGGTCCACATACTGACAATCTGCATGTGTCACTTCTGCTTCTTGTCATCATGGATCCACCAAAATAGCAGGAAATAGTGAACCCCTTCTCAGTAGTTTCTACCGACAAGACCCTGAAAAGAGTCTCCATAAGTCAGAATTGACTTGATGACTTATGATGGTTGTCATACATTCCATTGCGCAGTGGGATAACTCAGTGGTTTAGTTCTCTGGCTGCAGAGCCAGCGACTGGGAGTTTGATTCCCCTCTGTGCCTCTTGGGAGAAGAGGCAGCCTGCGTAGCCAAGGGCAAGCTGCACAGTCCGAGAGCACCTCCAGAAGAAGGGGAATGGTGAACCACTTCTATGTATTCTCGACCCAGAAAATCCTGGGAAAGGTCACCATAAATTGGAATCGACTTATTATTTATTATTATACATTACATAGTCTCCAGGGCAAAAAAAGTATCTCAGTGGCAAAAGGCAATTTGGAGCCCTCTTTTGGCCCAACTGTGAGTGTGTCTCTGTGTAAAAATAAAACTGCACATAGCAAGTGGCTGAAAATCAGGGACATCGCTCGTAGAACTCTTCGGGTGCCAGTGTTGTAGAGTATCTGCCTCGTAGATCTAGTTCTGTGTGAATTCTGGAAATAAAAAGAAAGAAGGACTCTGAGGGGCTAAAATAACCTGTTCTGCTGAATGCGGATTAATAAAATTACTTGACTTCTCAGCTGGGGATAGCATGGAATGTCATGATGATCGTCTACATGCAGAATCCTGATTCCATTGCCTGCTGGAATATGATACATCACATGTAACTGCCTTTGGGCTCATTCGTATTACAGTGGTGCCCCGCTAGATGATTACCTTGCAAAACGGCTAATTTGCTAGACAATGAGTTTTTGCGATTGCTATAGCGCTTCGCAAAATGGTGTTTCCTATGGGTGATTTTCACTAGACGATGTTTCGGACCGTGCTTCGCAAGATTTTTTTTTTTTCGGGACCGATTTTCGCAAGAGGACGATTTTGACAGCTGAGTCCGCAACTCACAAAACGGGTGTTTTCGGGACTGTTTTTTGCAAGACAGAGATTTTTACAGCTGATCTGCACTTCGCAAAATGTTTTCTCTATGGGCAATTTTCGCAAAACGGCGACGATTTTCCCCACTGGAACGCATTAAACAGATTTCAATGCATTCCAATGGGGAACTGCATTTCGCAAGACGATGTTTTCGCTAAACAGCTATTTTCGCTGAACGAATTAACATTGTCTTGTGGGGCACCACTGTATATTCTTATAAGCTCCCACAGAAGGGATGGAGGAGGTTGCCAGCAAGCTAGCCAGCCATTCTTGGCCAGTGCCCGTGGTCCAGCCTCTTCCTTAGTTTCTGCTTTTCCTGCATCTTCTGTGAATCTCTTCGTTCAACTTCAGTTCCCAGTCTCGTTGTCCTTGACCCATGACCATGCTCTCTGGAACTGATGGCATCTCTTGGTAGGAATCTGAGGGTACACGTCTCAGAGTCATTGCCTTGGATGTTAATGCCTTTTAGAAAGTTACATTCTGTGCTTTGCTAGACTTTTTCCTGTATCTTATAGAGTGCACAGAGCTGACCTTTCCTCCTGCCTTAGGCTGAAATTCACCTTAGATCCAATGCTGTCTTTTTCTGAAACATGACTTGTCCTACCTTTATGACTAATTTTGCCTTGCAGTGAGTGCCCTTTCAAAGTGTAGCAAAGTCCCATTTCCTTCTTGCTGGTATCTTTGAAAACAAGCTGTCTGTTTTCTCAATCCGGCGAGTTGGAGCTGGAGACAAATATTGATAGAGAGCAACAGTGTTTAATTTATTTCTTTGTCAGAGATCGATTTTTCTTCCTTGGCCTCAACCAATATTGGCTGCCTTCCTGGAAAATGTCTCTCGATTTGTTGCCTTTAAGGTGTTGCCCCCTCTGACCAAGTGAGCTTAAAATATAAAATTCTTCTGACGCATAGTGAGATTGTTTGAAATGTATGCTGAGCTTATATTCTCTCTGGAACAGGGAAAATCAAGATTAGCTGAGACCCATAAGGGTGTGGAATAAACTGCCAATTAAGAGAGGAGATAAAATTCACGGCAGGGTGGATTTGATTTAAACGTGACTTAAATAAATTTTATTTTTTTTAAAAAATAATTGATTTTTATTCACCCTGATTCATGGCTTGAAAGCTGGAGAACATATATAACCTACTAGTATCTCTTAACAATTGATATATCTTATCAGGGACAAAGGTTGAAAAAGTAGCTTTTTGGCCATGTTGGCAGAGGGATTTTTGAAAACTAATCAAACAACAACAACAACAACACCCCTTTTAAAAGCTTGATTACAAAGAGCAACATGCGTTCCTTCCTGCTTTGACACCACAGTCGCCTGCCAGCATGAGAAAGAGGCTCATAAAAGATAGAAGAATGAGGTTCAAACAATACATTACAGAGAGAACATCATGAAAGAGGGGCTTCCTTAACTGCTAAAATTATCTAATAGTCACAGCAGGAGCGTTCCATACCTCCCATAATTTGCTAATTAGCTGGCTTTGTTTCATAAAAACAGGCTTTGTTTGCAAGTATGATTAATTGGATGTGAAAGTTTGCCAGAATCACATTTCTGGAACACTAACATTATTTCAGCTAGTAATGTAATGTATAGGGTTAGCCCTAAGATGCACAGTCAGCTTGTCTTCATTATGCAGACAGCATGGGATGGCGCATTATCTGATAATGGTTATTTTCATCACTTTAGCGTGGCTGCGGCTGCTCTCTCCCATTTCTTTACTCTTCCTCGCTCCTTCAATTGATCGGCATTGATGGCTCCAATCTAGGTTGTTAGCTCACACTTCTGAATTGAAGGAATGCCAAAGGAGCGTGGAAAGTGACATTCCAAAGCACTGAAGCACATGCCGATGCGTTGGATAGAGCACACCCATCTTAATTATAGTCTGACGCCAACTCAATAGGGTCACACCCTACAGGGCTAAAGCTGTCAATAATTGACTCATGCCGTATGACTTTGTAGCACTATCTTAGATACATAGACTCATGGATATGCTTCCTTGCCTTCTTTAAGCTATCAACTTTTTTTTAATTGCACAAATCGGGCTCCTCCCAGCGTTGTCAGGAGAAGATATCATGTCACTGACTTCCTGGCTGCTTTCTCGCCAATTGTCCTTCCTCACTGCTACATTCCCCACCCATCCCCACAGCAATTGTTGCACCTATATGCCCACCCGACTGTGCAACGTTTTAATGCAGTCTGTAAGTCCGGTGCAATATTGGAAATTCAGGATATAACTCAGGATTTTAGTAGTAGAAGTAATCATCATCATCTAATCCTGACTCCATTTTTTTTTCCGGAGCAAGATTGCATGTATAAAAAGGAAGCATACAAACATTTGTTTTAGGGCTGTAAGGTAAATAATTAAATGTGATAGGGGTGTTGGCATGGATACACCTAATGCCCTCTTCTGAACCACATGGACTTGACCAACCACTCTTAATGCCGCTTATTTCCCCATGTGTTTTAGCGGACACTTTTGATCCATTATCAGGTCAGGTTGCATCTGTTTTCAAGTGAAAACATCCAAACGTTTGCTTTTTAAACAAATACTTAAAAATAATATCTACAACCAACATTTTATGGCACTTGGGGTCTTTAACTGTAAACAGTTACTTTAGAGAAGTATACAAATAGCCAGTCTTCTCACCTAGCTCATTCATACAATGCCCCTGCCCTGTTCCTAGGCATTTATTCCTCTGTTAGCTGAGAAGCATTGTCTGTCTACACAGCATTTTTACTTTTTCCTCCTGACTTTCTATTTATATAAATTATTTATTTATTTATTTATTTGACTTATATGCCGCCCACACTACCCAAAAGTCTCTGCGTGGCTTACAAGATTTAAAATACAATAAAAAGTCAAAATTAGTTGCTTGTAGATCAGCAGCTGGTGCACTGTTTGGAAACATTACTTTTAAAAACGAAAATTGCCATACTATTTCAGCCAGCAAGGCTCCTGGCTTTTTTCTTTCTTTCTTTTTTTTGGCTGGGGGATTCTGGGAGTTAAACAAAAAAACAGACTTACAAGCTCTGATCTGGTTGGATAGCAGCAGCGCTATCCTGAGTAAATGAGTCTGCAAAGATGCTTGGTTGACTGGTCATCTCATCTCTCTCCCTATCTCTGTGTCATGGAAGGATTGTTAATTCAGCTGTTCTGCCTGGCTAGTGTTTAAACATCTATATTTGGAAGATAATGCTGTGAAGGAGGATTTTACGCCATAGCAGTCCTTGACCAAATGTTTCCATTTACGTGGAAAAAGTCACAGAAAAGCAAGGCAGTGAGTAATTTGTCTATAGCTTATAGATAATACACAAGGTTACCTAACACCACCTAAGTCCTTATGCAGAGGTAACCATCAGACATACGGAAAAATTTCAGATGTGTAACACACTGTATTTTCCAGTGAGACCCACTGAGTGATGTTCATGGTTATATCATGAGAGGATCAAAGACTATTTAATGTAAATTGTGGAACACCTTTTGATGCATAAGTGCCGTCCATCAAACCCACTGTGGCCATTCATTTATCCTTTATCCTAGGATTTTACATTTCATTCTATTATCTATTCAAAATGTCAAGGTCTTGATAGCCGGATTTATGCACAGCCACCAGACGTCGGAGGAATAAGAGTACTGTTGATGGGACGGTTCATTGCCTATTGAATTTAGTTTCACAATAGCTTTTCTGTATGATTTAGGAACCTCAAGATACCTGTCCTTGGACCTGCATTGTGTTTCCATTACATGTATTTTCCATCTTTAATAACTGTTTTGGGAGTGTCAATGCTCTCCTATTAGGCAGAGTGAGGCAACTGCCTCAGGCAGTGGATTCAGGTGGAAGCAAAATCAATTACTCGACTATTCCTTGTGAGACCCCCGGAGAGAGACATGACACACAACCAGTCCTGTACCCTGTAAATTAGCCTGTTGTCTTCAGGCTTGGTGGAGGCTATTTTCCTAGGATCAGTGTTGATGATGAGCAGACACATTGCCTCTCCCATTCCATGCTCAGAAGTGAAATGGACTGGCAATAAAATTTGTTTCTAGAAATGGAGTGGGAAGACATCATGTCTATCGTTTGCCTCAACATGAAGCAACAAAGTTTTTCTATAAGGAATTTTCCAGATGAGAGGGAAATTATATACACACACACACTTCCTCCCACCATTCACCCATTTTGAATGAGTGTGGGATTTCCAAGCTTGTCTGACTTAATATTTCCCATGCAAGAGAGAGAATGTATGTGCGCCACTCTGGCATTGCACCAGAGAGCAAGCAAAACAGAAACAAAACATCTCCGGTTTAACCCCCTGCATCTCCAGTTACCATAGCTTGGAACCACCTCTAAACCCTTAAGAATCTGCTGTCAACCAGAGAATTTAAACGCCGATGGTGGCGGTGGCAACTTCAGTGGACCTTCAAGCAGGCCTGCATGCTCTCAGCGACAAACAGTCCAGTGTGGATCTGGGGAAAGTACTGATTGACTTGGTAAGTTGATACGTTTGGGCTCTCAGGTGGAACTGGGGAGCAAAGGGATGAATGAAGGTCGGAGGGAGGGCTTTAAAACTATGTAAGGTAAAGTAAAAATATGTGAAATAAGAGCAATCTTCTTGTGACAGAGTGGCTACCAGGTGGGGCATTTGTTCTCATCCCACGGCCCCAGGAGGGCCTGGGTGAAACCTTGACCCCCAAGCCCCTAGGAGGCAAGGGGGAGGCATGACAGCCGTCTGTGAAGGAGTCAGTGAAGGGTTACCTGCAGAGGGAGATGACAAGGGCCAGGAAAAAAGTAGGAAGAAGGGGAGGACTCAAGAATATCCTCCAGGGAGATGTAGAGACCTCAAGGTAACAGGAAGCACTGGGGGAAGCCATCAAGGCCTAGAATCTTCGGTTTTGCACCTCAGGAGAGATGAAAAGCTTCTGGGAGGAGGGACTCCAAAGGAAACCCCTGAACCCCACCTGTTAGGAGGAGAAAGGGGCTGTGGATGAGGGGCACTGTGGCGTTCACCCTCGTGCCCCTTTGCTTGACCGTCAAAACTCAGAGCACACAAAGGCCAACAATCCCCTCTTTCACACTGCTGCCACCAGGTGATCATTAAATCACCATTACTTCTGGAAGATAAATATTCAGGTCCACACTCAAAAGTCTTTTAAATAGGACTTTTGTTTATTAATTACAGAAATTGATATTGATTCATGAATATCTTCTTTAAGTAAATTTATTATTAACAACAACCTTCTATTTGATAATACACTCCTAACTTTAATCACACCTCAGAATTCCCCAAACTCCACACTCTTAACTACTTCTCTCACACTCCACTCCCAACTCTCTTGACTCTTACTGACTCTCAGGCTCCGCCTCTTATAAGATATCCCTCGGCCCCGCCTCTCAGCAACATGAATATGCATGAACAATTAACATACTAAAACATGAACCATTGACAAAATGAAGGGGAATGCTACAGGCACACAAATCTGGATTTACAGAGCCCAGAGTGGCGCCGGCCACAACATCAAAAGCGATGCTGCTGGTGGCAATAGTGCCAGAGACAGAGGAGGCTCCAGAAGGAGCAAAGGAGAGGAGTTTTTTTTTTTTAATTACACTCCTGACTAATATGTTCCAAACATGCTGGTTTTCTGTACATAGTGAGGGGAGGTTCCTGCATGGGGAAGTATTCAATTCATTTGATTCCAAAGCCATCCCTTGCAATTTGAAATAATGTAATCTGAGATTGATTGCACGCACTGGCCATTCGTGTATCCTAATGGGCTTTTGACCATGACTGAAGCGGCATCACACACAAAGGCATTATATAATTTTGTGATGTTTGATGCAGCTTAAGCGACAAGAAATAGCCTATGACTCAAAAGCACCACCTGCTGAACAGAACAAACACCCATAACCAGTGGTTACGGTATCCTCGTAAAAATACACAATGTTTTATAAGACTTAAAAGAAATGTTTGCTATATTTAAAAGTATCCCAGACTTTCCGGTTTGTTTGTTTCTTGGCCTGGTTACCTGTAACATTCTTTATTAACAATATTTTACATTGCCTCTTAAAGAATATTCTAATTTTTAAAAAAGCAAAACAAAAAAAAAGCTTTCTATATACCTCCAAATGTTTACTTATCAGAGTAGAAACCGCTCCCATGTGTATCTCTACTGAGTGTTATTATTATTAGACAATTCTCACCATGGGGAAGAGTGTTCATTGTGAAGGTACACAACAAATGAATGGGAAATCACATTTCCTATACTGTATTGTATTAACTTAAAGTATGTATGAGAACTTTGTTTGGGGGAAGCATTTTATAACATTGCTTACAAGGAGAGAATAACCATTTATGTTACTTTCTGCCATTTAAAGAACTGCTGGATATCTCTGTGGTTTAGACATCTGGGTGGGAGTTCGATTCTCCACTGTTCCTCCTTGACAGGAGCTGGATTTGATGATCCATAGGGTCCCTTCCAGATCTGCAGATCATCATCATCATCATTATCATTATGATGATGATGATGTTTTATCAGTGCTGGCCCCCAGTTTGGAAGTAAGCACCCCAAGGAAATTCTTAATGCCAAGACTTCCTTCACTCTTCTGGTTAAGACTTTTTTGTTCTCAGGAATTTTTTTAAATTGCTTTTTAAGTTCTACTGTATTAGCTCTTGGTAGTTTTAACTCCTAGTTTATTTCTCGGCTGGTTTCACTTTCTAATTTTTTTTCCAAATTTGTTCAGGTTGAGTTTGTATTACATTGTCATCATGTTGGATTTAGTATTTGAATCTGTATTTTCATCATGCTAGCTTTATATTGTGTTTTTAGCCAATTGCTTGCATTTTATTGTATTATATTTTAAAATAATCATATGGTTTTTAGATAATTTGTTATGTAAGGATTTCATAAACACAAATAATAAATGAATACATAATATGTAATTACGCAGCTGAAGTCTTGTGCTAGGTTTAAACGCCAATTCAGTAAAAGCCATTACAATTTTTAAAAAGCTATAATAAGTAATCATAATTTATTAATATACACCCCTTTTAAACTTTTCATAGAAAGTAATATAAAGGGAAAGAAAAATTGGCTGTGCATTTGTTTCCTTTTTTTAAATTATTTTTTTAATTTCCAAAACAAATACAACAATACAAAATACTTACTAATACAATCTAAAACACAATGCACCCCCATACCCACGGGGCCCTTTGGAGCAATTCTTCAGGAGCAATTAGATTAAATCTTAACTGAATTTAGCAAAGTCGGCGCCCTTGGATAAAAACTGTTTTAAAATCTATTTGTCCTTGTTTTAATAGATCTATATCGTCTTCCTGATGGGAGTAGTTCAAGAAAAGAGTGTCCAGGGTGGGAGGTGTCCTTTATAATATTTTGTGCTTTTTTAAAAGGCAGTGGGACCTGTGCAGTTCCTCCAAGGTGGGGATAAGACACCCAACAATCTTCTGTGCTGTATTAATCACCCTCTGAAGCGATTTAATCTGGGCCACTGTACAACCCGCATACCATGTACACTTTCAGGATGACGATACATTTTCTATTGAGCATCGATGAAAGGACACCAACAGTCTCTGAGTGATGTCATTCTTCCTAAGCATCCTTAGAAAGTACTGGTACAATCTCTGTTGAGCCTTTCTCAGTTCCTCTGAGGTATTTACACTCCAAGTCATGTTCTCCTCAATATGGATGCCCCCCAAAAGTAAAACCCTCACCCTTTCTACCCAGTCTCCACTGATTAATAATGGTGGAATATTTATCCCCTTCTTCCTATAATCTATTACAAGCTCCTTGGTTTTTGAAGTATTTATAAGTAAGTTATTCTCGTTACACCATTTTATCAATCGTTCTACCTCATCTCTATAAGCAGACTCATTCTCCTCTGAGATGAGCCTCACTACTGTGGTATCACATGCAAACTTAATAATGGTATTGCTGTTATAAGTAGAAACACAGTCATATGTATATAGAGGGTATAGAGCAGGGGACTCAGCACACAGCCTTGTGGTGAACCAATACGAAGGCTGAGAACCGTAGCTGTATATTGACTTACTCTAACTCTCTGACTGCGTTCAGACAAAAAACTGTCTCTTTACATACAAGGGGAATATAGAAGTCCCAAGTCCCTTAGTTTGACCACCAGCCTCTGAGGGAGGATGGTATCAAATGCTGAGCTGAAGTCCACAAAAAGCAGTCCCACATAGTTCTCCAGTTGCTCTCCATGTGACAATGCAGTATGAAGGACTGTAGCTACAGCACCCACCGTTGGTCATTTTGCTCTATATGCAAATTGGTGGGTATCAGAATTCTGGGGAGAGATGATGTAATATGACTCCAAACCAGTTTTTCAAAACATTTCCTCACTACTGAAGTGAACGCAACCAGTTGGTAGTCATTTAGACTGAAAATGTGAGATTTCTGGGGCACAGGAACAATAGTGGAGCGCTTCAGACAAGGTGGAACACTCGATTGTAGCAATGACTGGTTCAAGATTCTAGTAAAGACCCCGGCCAATTGGTTCGCACGATCCTTCAACACTCGTCCAGGGATGCCATCAGGTTCAACAGCCTTCCTTGGATTGACAGGTTTCAGCATGCGCCTCACCTCATGCTCTTCCACTTTAAGGATGAAATTGCTATGAGCCGGGGACTGTAAAATAGCCCTCGCTGATGTTTCCACTTCAGACTGAGCAAAAAAGATGTTCAGTTCCTCTGCCAATGCTGCCATCATCCACCACAGCTCCAGTATTGGTCTTATAGTTGGTAAGATGCTGGATTCCTTGCTACACTTGCCTGCTATTACTTCTGTCCAGACGGTCCAGATTCATTTGTCCATTGTGACAGTATCTATGCAGTTCCCAATATAACACACGGCACTGTCCGTGAACATCTCCAGGTCCTGTTGTTCAAAAACCTCCCAATTAGTCCGATCGAAGCAGTCCTGCAGCTGTTGGGAGGGACCATCTGGCCAAGCTCGTATGGTTTTAATAGTGGGGAGAACGGTTTTCCTGATGGAAACATATGCATATGTATATGACCTGCCTTTAATTCTCTGCATTTCTAGCACGAGGTGGACAACTCACACCCTTGGACCATCAGTGACCCAGAACTTGTGTTCCTAATTCACACTGTTTGCTGATACTAGAATTGGCAGTTCTACTACTAATGAACCACATTGATAGGAGGTTGTTGTCATCAGTGGTATGAAAGGAGTCCTATTAGCTTTTTCCTTCCTTCCAAAAGTGAAGATATGTCCTGCTTTCCACACTGACAGATCCCTTTGATGTGGGAGAGCACTCTAGCCCTCTTCTGCACCATGGAGAGCCATCACAGCTGCTGTAAAATATTGGTGGCAGGAAATATGGTGATTCAAGTACTAGTGGCAACTGTAAAATTTTGGTTGCAACATCGCAACCTGTAGTATTAATATGGTCCCAGAGGATGAGGAGACTCCCCTACCCTTGGGAAATTGTCCACCCTAATCTAACAAGTTCCTCCACCCGCCCACATCTGTTCTTCTGTTTGCTGCAAGCAGATCCTCTGCCCTACAGTTGCCTTGCATAAAGGACAATCCCGTTCCCTAAGAGATGCAGATTTCTGAGCACAATCTATGTTTTTATATATATACTATGACAAAGTGGGAAGCATGTTCAAAGCTGAGAAACAGAGCAACAGCAGTAGAATCCTGTGCTGACATGCATTATATTTGCATTACTGAAAGTGGCCGTGATAAGTGAATTGATAATGCATTATAGTCCATTGAGTGACGTACTTACTACACTCTAAAGCTCTTTGGCTCATTAGGATAGATGGAAAGAGGGAACCTGATTTTCAATACCCTAGAGCCAGTTTGCCTGGCATTTGATGCAGGCAAGTGGTTGGCAGAATTTCGTAAATAAGATTACAGTACAGAGAAATCAGATGCTACATGGCAGAGGCAGTAAAAGTTGCTTTTGTGATTTGCAGATAAAAGTCATTTATTATGCTTATGTGTATTAATTATGATATACCTCTTTGCCACAGAGCACCCTTTTTTATAGTCAACTTCCGGCTATAGAATTGTCAGAGTAAATTAGGGAGGGGCAGAGCCATGCAGACTTTCTTGAATGCATGCTGGGGAAGGTAGCATGTAAAGACAACCAGCAAACAGGATTTCTGTTCTGGTAATTGCTTATGAATTTATCCATATGAAAATATCCTAAATGATTCAGTCTCTATAATGGCCTCCTTCTAGACTCACAAAGAGAGTATGGCTTAATAAGAAGTTTGATGGCATATACCAAGATCCAGGTCTATAGAGCCTGTATCCTGAGCACACTCCTGTACTGCAGTGAGTCCTGGACCCTTTGTGCACGGCAGGAGAGGAAGATGAACACGTTCCGTATGTGTTGTCTATGATGCATTTTTGGTATCACCTGGCAGGACAAAGTTCCAAATAAATTAGTCCTAGAACGAGCTGGAAGTTTTAGCATGTATACATTACTGAAACAGCAATGTCTACGTTGGCTTTGGCATGTCGTGAGAATGGCTGATGGTTGGATTCCAAAAGATCTCTTATATGGAGAATTAGTGCAGGGAGCAGCTGCGATACAAGGACATCTACAAGCGGGATCTGAAGGCCTTTGGAATGGACCTCAACAGATGGGAAACTTTGACATCTGAATGTTCAGCCTGGAGGCAGGCGGTGCATCATGGCTTCTCCCATTTTGAAGAGACTCTTGTCCAGCAGGCCGAGGCCAAGAGGCAGTCCCGAAAGCAGCCAAATCAGGGAGCTGGACAGGGGACAGATTGTATTTGTTTTCAGTGTATAAGGGATTGTCACTCTTGAATTGGCCTTCTCAGCCCCACTAGACACGGTCCCAAGTCCTCCATACAGAGCACATTACCATAGTCTCTCAAGACTGAAGGATGCCTAATCTAATCGAATCTAATCTTATTTTATCTAAATGGTCTCCTGAAGAGCAGTAGTATGACACTTACATTGAACATATTGCCTGTTGGTGTTCAAAATCCACATTTTACAAATAGTTTTATACTGAATAATTGAACACTTTCTGTAGAACAGGCTGGCGAGTGCAAGAGCTGTGCTAGGAGTTTAAAAGTATCCGAGACACGAAGAGTAGGAAGGGGATCAGTGATGGGCGAATGGATTCCCAGCTAATTCTTTCTTGTGGAAAGCAATATTCTGAGTTAAAAGGAAATTGATTGGGGTCACTTGTAGCTGCTAGAGCCCAGCTGACCTCAATCAGCATAAAAGCTCAAGGATTCCGTTTTAAGTTCTTACTGAAATCTTATAAAAAGGAGAAAAGATGATGGCTCCTTTACTTGTGAGAAAACAGTAGGGCAAAGAGAGAAAACTTTCTCTAGCCTGGAAATCAAATGATGGGCCTAGTTTTATCTAATTCATTGCTTTATATTGAGTGCCATTGTCAAGGAGGAGTAGATGTAGAGAGTGCGCCGTCTCCTCAAATAAAGGAATCTATAACTGAAAGATCAAGAGAGAGAACAGAAGGGGTGATTGATAATGTTAATGAGGAAATAGGAATGAAGACAGAGATTTGTTTGGTCAAAGGAGGAAAGGGAAAGGAAGGGGAGGAGTTAATATGGCCAGCCCGGGAGGAGGGTAAGAAGGGAGAGGAAGAGGTGAGGACCTTTAGAATTATGAAGGAAGGGAAGAGAAAGTGAATATAAGGGAGCGTGCAACCTCCTTCAAGACTTCCCTAATTTGAAAGTGGGAGGACTGTTGCTGGACCCAACCACGAATAAAGAGGGAGTGACCGTGAGCGAGACTACAGAATGGACAGTGGAAGCATTCCTGAGGGGACAGGGTCACTCGAGAAGGGTGATTTGTCCCAATGCATTTTTCAACAAGCTACCGCTCAAGGGGGATTGGGCACGGCACCCGTGTTGTGGCACGATATGCGCGGTGAGGAGCGCACCATTAAGGAAACCAACGGATAAGGAGCGTTTTGGCCCAGCTCCGCAATAAAACAGGACAGTTTGTTTATGAATGTGTTACCTAGCTCATATGGGCAATTGTCTGAGTTAAGCTGTCTTGAGCCCACAGAAGTTGTGATTGACTCTCCAAATGTTAAGTTTAATAAATCTGTTGAAGTTCAAAATGAAGCCTCCTGGTTATTTCCCGCTCAAAAACAAGAGCAGGCCCCGCCTTACCCCACACCGGATCACAGCCATTAAAAGCACCGAAGCTGGGCCAGTATGAAAAAGAAGAGAAATGGAACAGACCTTTTGTGATTTTACTGTGAATCTATAGATTTGCATTTCCTAAGCCAACAAATAAACTGACACCAGAAATGAGGAAATGTACTATTTTGAACTGTGGCTCCCAGTATATACCTCAATGAGCACTGCAGCTCCCTGGGGATTCTGGGAGTTGTGGCATAAGGAAGTCACTTGTTCTATCTCTGACCAAAACAAAGCAATCCTTTAGCATTTCACTTCCCTGAATATTATGTTGATGTAATTCTTTGATTAATATACTATGTGTTTATTACAACTAGCACTAGGGCAACATCCTTTCTGAACAGGAAGACGTAGGCCTTTCTCCCAGACGAACCACATTTGGTGTCTGTAATCTCATCATCCTCGTCATCCTCTTAGAACTGCAGAGCTGGAAGGGACCCTGTGGTTCATCGAGTCCAGCCCTTGTCAAGGAGGCACACTGGGGAATCAAACTCCCAACCTCTGGCTCTGCAGCCAGCCTAAACCACTGAGCTATCTAGCACACTCAGGTGCAACTTCCAGAATGGAGAATTATGGGATTTGTTGTTTCAAATCTCCGAACGGCACATCAATTATGATTAATATGTAGATTTCAAGCCAGGAGTATATCAGCTGATCTCCTATTCACTATATCACACTTATTTCTCACATTGATGTGTTACTTCTTGCAGAAATCTTAGACACAAAACAATAAGGAGAAAATAAGTTGCTTTATATTCAGATATTTGACCCCTTCTGCCTTGTACTGACAACAGCGATTGTCAGTGTTGTCAGTACAAGACAGTGTTCTTGTCATTATAAGTGTTCGGAGTTTTGGACAGGAGTCTTTCCTAGCCCTACCTGGAGATGCCAAAGAAAGACTGAACCCACTGCTTGCACTCTACTGCTGAGCGCCAGCCTTTCCAAAGTGCAAGAGCGCCATACGGACTCAACGGCATTACTCAGTATGAAACAATAGCTGTTGAGGCCAAATTCAGCCCTCGGTGATTAGCCTAGCAACAGTCAATAACATATGTAGCCACAGCTGACTGTGATCTTGTCACTGAACCCAATCTGTCTCTTTATCTTTTGCCTGAGTCTTTGCTGATAACAGGACTGAAGGGAAAAAATCATTAAGGCATATTTCAGAAGATGACAGATTACAGAGAGGGACGTGGCTCTCACTGTCCTTTTTCTGTTTCTGTGTACATATTATGTTGTGAAGGAGAAATTAGGATGCTTAAGTGTGGAAACGGTTTGTTAGAAATTAATTTGGCACTTAATTTTTTTGTATTTGCGAAGGCTTTCATGTCCGGCACTTAATTTTTTGTTTTTACATTTGAAATTTGTTAAATCAACATGGATTAAAAATACTTTATTTTAATAGTTAAATTATAAGTGCTATAACATTCCTCAATTTGTTGATGCACTGCACTAATTTTTAGCAGTGCTAAGCAATAGTTAAAGATCTAATGGTTTGGAGACCTTATGGATTAAGAAAACAAATTAAATGGTTTATTACTCCCTTATGCTGTGGCTTATACATTTCTTTTTCTTCCTAATTAATCTAAGATGAGCACTGGGCTTTAGGAGATAATCATTTGGCAACAGAGAGGTTCAGGTTCAAAACTTGTGCCAGCACTGGGGAAAACACTTTACCACAAAACAAGTAAGCCAGTTCTCACAGTATTAATTCCTACCGAAGTGCTTCTTTTGTAAAGCTAATGGAGCTTAACTGCCTGTTCAAGATTATGGCAGCTAGTAATAATAGTAAACAGCTAGGCAGCCTGCACAGGGGCTCTGCAAGTAGGGACAGATGGGAATTTAATGTTAATTAATTTTGGAAAGTAATTCAACATTTGCAGACATCTCCATTTTTGAGAAGAAAATAACGTAAGACTTATGTTGAAGAAACCAAAACTGACACACTTGTTCATCCCAGGTACAGGGCATTTGAACTAGCTTTTAATTTTATGTTAATCTTCAACCTGAGTTGCAATTTATTTTTTCCTGTGAGGCTCCTAGTCTTTAATATCTAAAAAGTGAAAAGAGACAACAGCCTCTCCACACTGGGAATAGCTGTGCCTATTGAAATTAACTGGTGCAGTTTCTCATTTCATGTCATTGTTGAAAATTGCCCAAGTTCTGTACATTCATACTCAGTAAACAAAGAATCTGAAGTTATCCACAAGCACCAGCACAGCTTTAACAAAAAAGAAGAAAGTCTAAAACTCAACAAAGCCTGGCTCCCAGCACTGAATAATACAACCTGCAAAAAGGACTGGTGATCACTGCACACAAAAGACTAGCCAATGACACCGATCAATCACAGTGACAGATAATTCCCTCCTCCTTATCACAACAAAACACCCATTAAAAAAACACCCTGGTCACAGGAAACACCCGATCTCTGGAAAAGACCAAAAAATCTGATCCCACAGCTACAAATACTCAACAATCCCACACACTACACCAGAACACAGAATTCCAGCTCCTTTCCTCTGAAGATGCTGGCCACAGGGACTGGCGAAAAGTGAAGAAGAAAAACCTCCAGAACACATCCAAACAGCCCAGAAAACCTACAACAAATATTTGTGCCTACAGTTTTTCCAGAGCTGTAAGACTTCTATTCAGAAGTAATTTCTGTGCATATGAAACAAAGAAACAACGTACAGTGGACCCTCTACTTACGGAATTAATCCGTATTGGAACGGTGGCTGCAAGTCGAAAAGTCTGTAGGTCGAATCTCCATTGACCTACAATGCATTGAAAACCAATTAATCCCATAACTGGCAGTTTTTATTCTATTTTTGTTCCATTTTGGCTTTTTTCTGGTCTGTAAGTCAATTCTCTGGCTGCAAGTCGAATCTAAATTTTGCAGCCAAAGAAGTCTGTAACTCGAAAAGTCTGTAAGTCGAGCCGTCTGTAAGTCGAGGGTCCACTGTAGATTAATAAAGCCTATAGAAGTAGATAAGCTGATGTTGCCTGGAATTATTGCAACAATGGAAAGATTTATGCCTTGATGCTCTGATGAATGTTGATGTATCTGGGAATGATTGGCTAGTTTCAACTACCCAATGTGACAAACACAGGCTTCTGAATTTCCCCTGAAGCCCCATGGAGTTCTGCAGGGCTTTTAGAGACATGGTCAGGCATTAAAATCCCTGACCTGGCAGGCTGAAGGACCTGAATGGATTTAAGTGTTTATCAAGTCATCCACCCATTAAGATGTCAAGTCAGGTGTAAACAGACTTTCAAGGACCATCATTCTGGGGGCTTTATCGTCCTGTTTATGATAGGTGTTGTTTATTTATTCATTACTGGAATGAAATGGTGAAAAGAATTAGGTGATAGCTTGGCTGACTGACAGGTAAATGCTTGTCAAATACACTGACAATTGCCAATAAGTTATAATTTGCTGAGTAACTGATTGCAGGTTTGGCGGGGGGGGGGAAGGAAAGCATGGAAAATGCAAAACAAACTGAATGTGTTTATTTCTTGCACGTCATGTGGCAGATGTAATGAATGGCTCAGCATATAAAAAGGATTTAAAATTATTATAAACTGCTCTGTGCATACAAATATCATCTGATTTCAGAAGTGCCTTTGGAAGGTTTCACACAACCTTCTCTGATCTCGAAAGAATTGAGATAAACGCATAAAGGGCTTTTAACCAAAGATCAACAACTAAAAATATACAGCAATTGAAGGAAATGGGTCTACAAACAGACTGGTGGGTGATGCTGAAATTAGAATCAAAGTTCAAAAAAAGATAAAATAATGGGCTTTTATGAAGGGAAGGTACAGGTGGATGACTTATGGATCTATACAAGTGAGAAGATTATACAAAAATGTATACTTTTTGTTAGAAAAAAATTAGAAGATGAAAGGATGAAAGCAGTAATGATTAAATGGGCACAAAATTTTGGTTATAATATAGACATAGAAGATTGGACTTGAATATGGAATGATAACTATAAATGGATTAAGCCAATAAACCTCAGAGAAAATGTCTTAAAGATGTTCTATAGATTCTATAGATGGCATCTCACACCTGTAAAATTGGCAGAAATGGTGTCGGGGGATAGTAACTGAAGCAACCTTATCACACTTCCATATGTGGTGGACATGGGATAAAGTAAAAAGATTTTAGAGACAGATAAAAGATATTACACAAGAAATTATACAACAAAATACAACCTTTAAACCAAAAATCTTTTTACTGGACATAATGCCAGAAATTGTTGATAAAAAAAAAATTAAATACATGCTGTTACACATATTCACAGCTGTAAGGCTGATTTGGGCCCAATGTCAATGGAGCAAAATGCCATGGCACCCTATGAGAAGAGGCTTTCTCCTTTCAAGCTTTTCTCTAAGATCTTAGTTCGGGATCCCTTTCCAAGAGAGGACCATTTTCTTTCTCCCTAATCCATCCACTTTTCCTACCGATCCATTCTGGGATTCCCCATTTGGGACATAGAAAGAGGTCCTGCTGGATTTCTCTATCCGGAGAGGACCAATTACTTTGCCCGTCTGCATTGGATTAGGTAGCTATAATGTTTTAATTTCTATTTTTGCCATATGTTGATTTGCCAGGTTTGCTGCCCTATAGTTGGGAATGTTTAGGCCTGCTTCTAAAAGTCAGGGAGGAGGGCATTTAGGTGATGCTAACCCTTCAAGCAGTTGCTCATTTCCTAGATTTCAAAGCCCAGAGATTTCATTTAAAATTTATTTGAGACTGAATCTATTCAGTAGGCTTTATTGAGAATGGAATACAGTGGCGCCTCGCAAGACGATTTTAATTCATTTAATGGAAATCACTGTCTTGCAAAAACACCGTCTTGTGAAACCCCCGTTCCCCTTTGGAATGCATTGAAATCTATTTAAAACCCCATTCCCCTTTGGAATGCATTGAAATCTATTTAATGCGCTCCAACTGGGAAATAAAATCACTGTCTTGTGAAAATTATCCATAGAAGACATCATCTTGCAAAACACAGTTCCCCATACCATCTTGGGGAAAAGCAATCCCCTGGCCTGCACTGCCTTTGATAACTCAAGGAATCTCAGATGGCCTTTCCCCTCTTTCTCTCTCCAGCAACAAAGAAAGAGGATAAAAGGAGTCAAAGCAGCCCCCGGTTCTTGACAATGGTAACTCCATTTGCTCTGATCCTTTATCACAGAGAAAGAGAGAATGGAATATAAAACACCATCAAGATTTGATAGCTTTGAAATAACTCCTGATGAGGAAAAATGAAAATGAGAAAAAACTTAGAAAAATTAGTGTTACTCACAAGTGCAATCCTTCATTAATACAAACTATGCAATTATGTTCCCACACTTGGGAAAATCCCAGGGAACAACAGTGCACCCAAAATACAATAGATAAGCCTCTCCCTAGAAAAACCACTTCTAGGACATAGCATTTCTATTGCAATGAATGAGCTGGAATAACCCTTACATCTCCTACCCCATTCTGTCCCCTAACCCCCCAAGTCATGGTGACTCTCAGGATGCAACTTCCACTCAGTACAGGGCTGCACAACCCCAGTCCTGCCAGAAGCCAAGAGAGCTCCTCAGTGTTTTGGGGTGCCCTGCGGGATCTCCATCAGGAGCTAAGTGTTCCTCCCACAATCCTCTAGTGCACAGGTATTAGCATAAAGTATTAGCATATGCTAATACCTGTGTACTATAGGATTGTGGGAGGAATACTTAGCCCCTGATGGAGATCCCGCAGGGCACCCCAAAACACTGAGGAGCTCTCTTGGCCTCTGGCAGGACTGGGGTTGTGCAGCCCTGTACTGAGTGGGAGGTGCAGCCAGGGGGTCACCATGCCTTGGGGGGTTAGGGGACAGAAGGGTGTAGGAGATGCAAGGGCCATGTTTATACCTTGTAGGAAAGATGCCATGTCAGCTTGAAAGACCCACAACAACCATCAGATCTCAGTTGTGAAAGCTTTCGCAAATATGTTTAACAAAAGACATTTGCAATGTCTTTCTGTTTTTGGTGTTAAATAAGGGTTCCCATTAATTCTACTTGTAAGCAGCATAGTGTCACTTTTGGTTATGATCTCCGAACCACTGGGGTAAAAAAGGGCCTAATTTAATTCACCTGGTGGGATATTTATTTTAATTTTAAATCCTTGGGTGGATTTTATGGGAGCCGAAAAATGAAATTGTAGTTGATAAGTTTGAGCTCTGGGTGCCGCTGTCGGACGTCTTATATAGGAAGGCTCCCAAGCTCATCCTGTCCATAGAGATAAATTATGTAGAGTTATACCATCACTCTTCTTATTCCCAGTTTTCTTCAAAAAAATGATTTTCCACTCTTCACTTCCAAAGTAAACTGTAGAAGGCGCTACTACGAAGGGAACGGCTGCAGCGCGGCCTCTCTGCCCCGTAGGAGAGTCAGCCCACCGGCTGTCAGTCTACCCCGTAAATGCAAGCTGTGTTACTCCTCTAATTTTTCCCTGTTGCTTTGCTCTACTTCCCACAGAACATAGAGATAAACAGAGGCCCAGTTACAACGTCTTCATTTGAAACATCTTAAATTTCTCTGTTCCCACCACTCCCGACATCCCTCTTCTAAACGAGTGCACATCTTAAAACCCAGTCTGACAGAAAAGGGGGGTGGAAGAAACCCGCCTCAAAGCGTGGTCGTCTATTAAAACAAGTCTAGGGGGTTATCGACTTCCGCCTCGTTTTCTCGCGAGACTCGGCGAACCCGGAAGTCGCTCCCTCCCACGTGTTTCAACCCCCCTCCCCCTTTTCTCTTCGAGCGGGCCAGGCCGCCGGGCGGACGCAGCCATGGCGCTCTACAACTTCAAGAAGATCACGGTCGTCCCGTCCGCCAAGGTAGGCCGGCCGCGGAGCCTCGAACACCGTCCCCGCCCCCACAGGCGGCGCGCGGGGCTTCTCGTGCGGCTGCGCCGTCTCTGTGGCAACGGCTCCGGTCGCGAGCGGAGGGCGGCCACGTGTCCCCCCCTCTTACCCCCCCCCAGGGAGAGATCCTCTCCGCCCGGTCACTTTCCAGCCCCCCCTTTGGATGGCTGAAGGCCTCTCCGGTGGTGACCTTCGAGGAGTCCGGCTTTCCTCGCTGGGGGGGAGGGGGGGAAAGAAGAACTTTACCCGTTGAGTTTCTGCCTGTAGCGGGGCTAGAGGGCAGAACGACGAAGATTATTATTATTATTATTATTATTTATTTAATTTATACCCCGCCTATCTGGCCCACCGGACCACTCTAGGCGTCCACTCATGAGCCCGTCCACATGAATGAGAGTCCCTTTGAGGTGCCAAGGAGGGTCTCGCTTCTGGTGGCCTTTGGTGGGGTTCTCGAAGGGCAGAGGATGATGAAAAGTGGTTTCCTGGCCATTTTTCTGGAGGGCTGTGCGCTTGCCCGTGGCTCCGCAGGCTGGTGCTCCAACCCACTGACCTCACCAGTTAATTGCATACAGGATGTCTGAATTACTTATTATAATGAGGAAGAAAATGCAGAGCTGTCATCCGTTCCCATGGTTAGGGAGCTCAAATCTTTCAGGACTGAGGCAGTTCACGTGGTAATCACACAGCCGCGGATCCCAAACTAAGCCCTTCTCCTGGGGTGTTTTACAAAGCCTAGTATCTCAAACCAATATTGGGCAGGGGTTACCCAATACTTTGGCCACCTCATGAGAAGAGAAGACTCCCTGGAAAAGACCCTGATGTTGGGAAAGTGTGAAGGCAAAAGGAGAAGAGATCAACAGAGGATGAGATGGATGGACAGTGTCATCGAAGCGAGCAACACGAATTTGACCCAACTCCGGGAGGCGCTGAAAGATAGAAGGGCCTGGCACGCTCTGGTCCATGGCGTCATAAAGAGTCAGACACAACTAAACGACTAAACAACAACAAATGGAAGTTATTCAAAGTAGAGATGGGCATGAACCTGAAAAATGGTGATTCATGGTTGGCCATAAGCCAACCAGAAAACAGTGAACCAGTTTGTGCCTAGTGAGTGGGGGTGGGTGTACCTTCTCCAGTTGTGGGTTTTTCTGGTTCGTAGTTTGGTTTGTGCCCATCTCTAATTCAATCCATTCATGTTCACACTGTTTGAAAAAGCTCATCTCAAACTATGTCATTCTTGATTTGGATTGCCAGCCGTGATTAACTTGAAGGTCACAGTTGTGCTGGAAAAGGGAGTCACGGTTTGAAGTGGGTGGAGCCAAAATCTGAATCCATTTCCTTATTTTCTGTTTTGTTTCTGTGATATTTTGCTTCATTTTTCCCCATGAACATCCTATGCGGATACTGTCTTAGTTCAGTTTTTCCTTTCCTTTGCTGGTCACATCTTCTGGATTGAATATATTCTGTTATTAATAGCTTACCAAGGGGGTCACTATATGTTTTTTTAAGTGTAAGCTGTTACCTGATGCTTAATCTGATGATGGTCCTTGTTAGAGCCCAGTGGAGAAAAGTGAGGGGACATGTACGAGAGGCTAGGTTACAGAAAGATGGAGAGATTCTGTGAGGGGAAAAGAACAAAATAATTATGTCTAAGAGAAGCAAAAAATGGATAAAGGAAAAATGAAAGACATGAAAACACAAGAAGTATGAAATGTGTGGCTGATTGAGAAGTCTTGAAAATGTTAGCCAGATGGGCAAGTGTCACCAGATGAACCTTCAAATCAAGCAGCCTCAACTTTGCAAAAAACAGTAGCAACACCAAAGTGTCTGCATTTTACGTTTCCTCTCTTCATTTGTCTTCCCTCATTTTCCCCTTTGAAGTCAAGGTATAGTTCCTTTTCCTTCCAACTAGCCTTCTGAATCCATGGCATGGATAATGGTCTAAGCTTAATTGTAGTGTCTGTGTATCCTAGCAGTCTGTGCTGTTCTGTTTCTCTCCTAATGGTGCCCCAGGATTCTCTCTTCATCCTGTACAGATTTTAACCAAGGTGGCACAAGAAAGCCAGGGTGATGCATTCATTCTCAGTCAGGCCACTGCATTTGTGGGCCTAAAATCACTACACAATTGTATGCAACAAGGTGATTTTTATCAGGATGGCGAGATGGGAAAGTTCTATGTCTCCTTCCCTCTTTCGCTTTCTACACTGTTCTTTCAGCAGAGATGGTAGGGCTGTAAGTCCTCATTGCCCAGCTGTTTTCTGCTGAGCTGCAAAGGAAAACTGGCCATCTGGAAGTAGATGAAAAGTGGCCTCTGTTAAGTGCAATACTTGTTTTGGTCATTATTGGCAGTAGTGTTTTTCTGTTACTGGAAATTTACCATGAGTCTCATTGTAGTACTTCTTGTTGTACAAGAAGCTTTCTCTTGCATCATAATTTATAACAAACTGTTTACTATCTAGAATTCTAAGATTATTATTATGTTATTATTATTGTTAATCTATTTGCGGTTCTTAAGAATCTCATGGTTCTTAAGTTAAAACAAGGGCCCTACTTTTAAAAAAAATGCAAACTCTCCATTGATCTTTTCCACAAGCTAAATTCTAGTGTGTTGATAATTCTACTGTCTTCTTTTAGTCAATGGACAGTTGGCATTGTGTGTTTGTAAACAATTTTCATTGACAAAGTTTAATTCAGAACAGGGTAATTGCCAACCCTTTTTCCTTTTGTGTGTGTGTGTGTGTGTGTGTTTGTGTTTGTTCCCAGTGCATAAGTAAAATCATGAAAATTACAACATTGTGATTGGGTTCGTTGTCTAAGATAGGTGGGCCCAGGGATTCGGCGGGAATGACAGCCGGAGTAGACGTTATGGTTCCAAATGGTTTAGTTTTATTTTTCTTAACATCAGATAACTCAGGACCAAATGGGTCTAACAACTCTGCATCAATCAACAACGTATACTTTTTGGGCTTAACAACATTCCCCACATCTTCAATTCTTAAGGTTTCTTCACTCCAAAAAGGGGGGTTGTGTTCAGGTTCGTTACGGGAGTGCTCAACACCGCACATGTCGTCCCGCAACAGGGATGCTTCATGACGGAGCCCTCCAGTCTGGGCAGAAAGGGGCTGGCCCCATAAGGGGTCTCGCAGTCCTCCGAAACTGGGGTGACCGAACCCACTCCCCGATTCCATTCCTTCTTTCTCTCACCTGCTCCGATCTTTCTTAGTTCCTTGGGCAAAGGCAGCAAACCATCCTCTCTCATGAGATTTGGGAAATTCCTCACTAATTTGGCTATTCTTTCCCTTTCAGCTCCTGTCTCTTCCGTCTGTGTCTCTCTGCTCACCCCTGATGTTCCAATCCCTCCTCTTTTTTTTTCCTCCTTTATATCATCGTCCCATCTCCATTCACTAGACTCCTCCCCCCAATCCCTCGCTCTCTCTGCCAAGAACACTTCTACCGCCTTCGTCCTCATCAAGTTTAATCGGTTCCCCCACCGCACAGCTCTCACTTTCTTTCTTCGATTTCTCACGCAAGGACAGCTCACTCCTGTTCTTCCACTCACAAACATCAAATTGCTGTTAATTAAAGAGGTGCTGGTTGCATTTCTCATTGTATGATAAAGCAGATAACACAGACTGTGATTGGCATATCTCATCAGTGGCAATTTGCTTTTGTGACTTATGCAGTTTCACCTTTGTATAAATTGCTATTAGAATTCTAATCTGTATGTGATAATTTTTTTAAAACAGTTAATAAATTTTATAGGGGAAAAGTATAAATTTAAGATTCAATATACCTGAAATACTCTGATGTCTTTTAATATTAAAATTAGCTATCCCACTTTTTTTTATTAATCTTCCATTACTGTGGAAGTAAAAATAAAGTAGATGGTACACAGAAATGAAATCAGTGAGGCTTCCATATATTAATTTTTACCTATCAAAACGTGATGGGGCTTAGTAGAGTTTAAAAGCACAGTCAATGTAACTGCAAATGTTCAGGGATTACAGTTGTTATATTAAGATATGAGGCTCTGAACATACATTTTGTATGCACTAAAATGAAATACTGTAATGCCTTAGAAGTATGCATTGGCCGGTCACCCAGAACCTCATTGAATCACTCACTTATAATGTGCTTTTTAAACCTACCATTTCATTGTGGTGCTTGGTGACTTGGAAAATATTAATTGCTTATCTGTGTCAATTCGTCTTTGTTTTTTAACTGCAGGACTTCATCGATCTGACATTGTCCAAGACGCAACGAAAGACGCCTACAGTTATTCATAAACATTATCAAATTCATCGCATTCGTCAGTTCTATATGAGAAAAGTAAAATATACTCAGCAAAATTACCATGACAGACTTACCCAGATCCTAATGGATTTCCCAAAGTTAGATGTAAGTGGCAGTAGGCAGCTGCTAAATAAATAAATACATTTATTTTGAATTCAGAATTATACTCTGTGGAATAACTTGAAGACGTTTTTTCCCCACTCAGTTGTTCTTGGCTTTCTTAAGAGAGAGAGGTATGGACTTCAAGCAGGGATGTTGAATAACTACTCTCTTTTGGAAAAGCATTATAAACTGTTTGTTGATTTATGCTGATAAATGAAGCCAGGAAGGTACATTGTAAACTGAGCTGTGGGGTGTGTATTCCTCTAAATACATTGGATTGGTTTAGATTTAGGAGTGTGCAGCTGAGCTGGTTATCTTTAAAAACCAACTAAAAACATGGATGTTCATGTATGCCTTCCCTCCAGTCAATATCTTATCTTTTTTCTTTATTTATCTCTTTACTTGTTTTTATTTTTTCCATCTTGTAGAATTTGTCATTTAATGTAATAATTTTTGTGTTATATTTATTTGTTGTTTTTATGTATGTATCTGGAAGCCGCCTAGAGTGGGCGAAAGACCAGATAGGCGGGATATTAAATAAAATAGAATAGAATGAATGAATTTCCATAGCAGTTCCGGTCCCATGAAAATGCTACATAGAGGGTTGGGGATCCTGCTGAATAAAATCACCTATCATATATAGTGTGGAGAGGACCTCTAAATACTTGGCAAAAGCCTCTTGTGTTAGGAGAGTCCATGGAACTCAGATTCTGGATCCCGCACTCCACCCCTCTCATCATCTCTTTTGTGCAAAGTAACACTGGTTGGAGCAAGAAACGCCTTCCTAATCTTCAGAATTGGAGAGAACAAATGCTTTTCTATATAGTAAAATCATTACGCTGGCAAGAAAATAAATTTTATGTTTCCTCGGGCTTACCAAATAGTAGCAAAGATCATAGACTACAATCTGATGAGCTCAGACAAGGGGCTTCTGATAGCTTTCTGGGAAAGTTTGTCTTTTTTTCTCTCTCTCTTTGCCATGTTGCAAACTAGTGTTCAAAATTCCTCCGTCGCTTCAAAACACGTTGACTGTACGGCAGGGGACATGGGTGTTGGAAGAAAGGCATCTGACTCTCCCGTTTGGACTCACGGAATGAGTTTCACTGATTTTTGTAATCTGCCATTACATAAATTTTGGGGAGGAAGGGTAAATATAAAAGATTTCAAAGCTGTTGTTTTCTTGTTTCCAGGACATCCATCCGTTTTATGCAGATTTGATGAACGTTCTTTATGACAAAGATCATTATAAGTTGGCTTTGGGACAAATCAATATTGCTAAAAATCTGATTGACAAGTAAGAACAATCTTTTTCATTCTCATTATATGAAAACATGTTGCTTTGATCATATCTATACACTTCCCTTTTTGGAAGAATTGGTTCTAGCTGCTAAATACTAAATACAGTAGATATTATCATACTGCTTGTTTCTAACATGGAGCAATACTGGTATCTTGGTTAGTACTTCTCCTTTCTTTGCCCTTGCCAAGGCCCCAGTCACCTACTTAGGTGTGTGAGAGGGTAGCAATCCTAACATTTTTTCAACAGTTTAAATACAGGTTTGGTTTGTGTTTCTACAATACAGCGTTGCCAAAGATTATGTACGTCTGATGAAATATGGCGATTCTCTTTACCGCTGCAAACAGCTGAAGCGAGCAGCACTGGGACGGATGTGCACGATAATCAAAAGACAGAAGCAGAGCCTGGAATATTTAGAACAAGGTGGAGTATATCAGATAGGCTGTTGTGGCTTCTGTTATTGTTCTTCCAAGAATCTGATACCAACATACAAGGTTTCATTCTGCCCCCATTCCATTGTGTGAAGAGATACATCATACCAGAGCAAGAACTGGAATCTGGGTCACCATGCTTCTGTGCTGACACTGGCTGAAATTCTATTGCTTAGCATTATAAGTTGCACTAGAGGAGACCCATTGAGTCAATGGGGATTTAGTAGTCAACTCCACCATATATGTTCACTTAATTCAAGTAGGTCTGCTGTAACTGCCACTTGCTGTGCTCAAGTAAGTCACAGTTTGAGTAGGCCCATTTGAATTAGTGGAACTTATGGATGAGTTGACTCAATGAATGCCCAGTGATCCAGTGAGCCTTTGGTATGCACATGTCCATTCTCAACATCTCTGCCCTATGACCCTTCAGCAGAACTTCTGAAGGGAAAGGAAAATGGAGCACAGGGCTGTTTCCTTTTTGTCTTAAATAAAGCTGCTGCTTAGGGAAAAGCAGCAGCTTAGATTATACCAAAGCTGGATGAGCATTTTATGTGAAAAATCTAGAATGTGTAAGATGCACTGAAAGAAGCCAGTTAGAATCCATGCTTTGGAAAATAACAACAACCCTGGAAAGTATGTGTACAGAGTATTCAAGATTTGATATTCTTTGATACTTATTTCATGGTTTCTGCTCTAGACCATGGGTGGACAATCTGAAGATCTGGGGGCCATAGTACTCCATCCAGAACTCCCTACTTTTTTAATTCAATTTCTTAAAATTATAAATTTCTCTTTCACCTTCAAGAGGATGGAAAACATTCAATATACAGTGGTGCCTTGACTTAAGAACTTAATTTGTATTGGAACAGTGGCTGTAAGTCAAAACGTTCATAAATCAAAGCAGCATTTCCCATAGGAAAGCATTGAAAACTGATTAATCCGTTCCGGCTGTTTTTTGTCCTTATGTCAAGGCATGGTTCATAAGTCAAAGTATTAGTTCCCATAGGAACTAATGATCATCGCAAAGCAAAAAAATCCCATTTAGACCATCGTTTTGTGATTGCAATTGCGATCGCAAAAAAATCGTAATGTGGTTTTGTCGTAATGCGGGGCAATCATAAAGTGAGGCACGACTGTAATAGAGTAGTATTCTCATGTCAGATCAGCATACTCTTGTATATTTAGGCCACAGAGAGCGAAGCATTCCGAGGCAAATTGAAGACAATGGACTTAAGCATATGACTCCGTGCTGGATTATGGTTCCACACAATTTGGTTCAGATCTTAATGTTCTAGGGAAACATACTTGCCACCCAGCTCCCAAATTCTGGGAATGGATTATCAACATTCATTTTAAGGCAACACATTTTGTCCTGCTTCAAACTGGCTTCCGCAATATCTTTAAGCAAATATCTTTTTTGCACCACCTTTGAATAATTAAATGTTCTTTTTTGGATGTTTTTTCCTAGTGCGCCAGCATCTATCCCGGTTGCCAACCATTGATCCTAATACACGGACTCTTTTATTGTGTGGGTACCCAAATGTTGGGAAATCCAGCTTTATAAATAAGGTTTGTGGATTTACATATTGCGAAAGCAAAATTACAGCAAAACCCTGAACATACGTATTGTGGAATAAAGCCTACCAAGGTCACTAGGACTTGCTTCCTAGCTGGGTTTAAGATCATAGCCTTAACTGGGTTGAATATATTCCTGCTTCCTAATGTGTGAACTGATCTTACAATGTTTGAGCTTTTAAGGGATTCCGAGAAAGATACTGAGTTTTCCATATTGCATTATAAGCTTTATAAAAGAAATTGCATCTTTTCAATTTTTTGTTTTCCGATCATCCCATGACAGAAGGAAGTTTTAATCTTATAGAACATTGGCTTCAAAACAAGTCTTGTGTGAACTGTCTCGTATTTTTATTTGTTTATTTTATTCATCTATTACGCTTCCATAGTTTATTGGAAAAAGAACTGACTTCTAAATCCAGAGACAGTTTAACTCTGAAATGCTTTGCTTTTTAAGGTGACAAGAGCAGATGTAGAAGTGCAGCCCTATGCCTTCACCACAAAGTCCCTCTTTGTGGGACACATGGATTACAGATATCTCCGTTGGCAGGTAAGTCCTATTAGTTCACTGAAGCAATTAATGGGGAAAAATCTTACACTTTCTAGGTAATAACATAAGTTATGTTTTGCTGTGGCGAGCTCTTTTAAATCATACTGAACTAACTAACAGGGTATTTGGATTTTGGTTTTGCTTGTAATTTTAAAATTTCTGTCCCTTGGGTTCTTTTAATTATAATTCCCCCACTTAAAAAAAAATAAGCTTTTTCTCTTCCCTCCCCCAATATTTGGATTCTGTAGTTTCAACATCTTACATACCTGAATCCTTACCTATGCAGGAATGCCCTGCTCTCATTCCAGTGAGTGGTTTTTAGGTTATCACTGTTAGGATAATCATATGAGAGTTTACCTTTTGGATTTATCCTCCCTTCTCATCGATCTGCTTTCTCAGGTAGTACTCCATGCATCTGGTGAAATAGACTGCAGCTCACGAAAGCATATGCCAAATAAAACTGCTTAGCCTTTAAGGCTCAGCAAGGCTCTTGTGGGGTTGGGTTACTGGTTGTATCGAGAAGTGACTTGCTGTGCTGATCCTTTCGCTTATACGTCTCACATTTGCAAACATCTGTGGAAGGGTGGGAGCCCATTGATAGAATTGGTGACTTCTCGCAACTGCAAATCTCAGCCCAGAAGTCAGAATTTTAACCTGTCTCAATGTAGTACTCATTCAGGAAGATGTTGCTTATACAGTTCTAGCACTGCCTGGACCCCAGTTGATGCCTCTGCAGAACAGCTGACAGCATCAGACAATGCCCCCTACATCAGTTGACCACTTCTTTAGTCATCTTGTCCAGGTCAGCCACCCAAATAACTTCAGTAAATGCGAAGAGTCTAGCTCCTAAGGCTTCAGGGTTGCAGAGAAACAATGATGCCCTGTATTCTAGCATTGACATACAGTGTGGGCTGGTGGATAGAATGCTGAACCAGGGCTCAGAAATCTGTATTAGAATTCCCTCTCACCTATGGAAACTCACTGAAGAACTGGTAAAGCCACTCATTAGTTATTTCACTTAAACTTGAAAGCTCTCTTAGGATTCCTATAAGTTGGTTCCAACTTGGCAGTATTGGGCACAGTTACTAGTAACCTTTAGCCACTCAAGGGCTGTTGATGCTGCAGGGAGCTTATTAACCCAGCTACCCAATGACTATACTACATAGGCTTGCTTTGTATACCACTGACTTTACTGAAAAGCATAAAATCATGTGCAAAACCAGCAAATCTTCCTAAATGTTTAAGTTCAATACAGTTGAATAGTGATTTAGCGTTGTTCAGCAGACTTTATGGAAGTGTACAGATAAAATACATTTGCTTGCCTCCATTAACCAAAATGAGTGTGTATGTTTGCTGTAGATAGTCCTAATACACAGACTATTTTATTGTGTGGCTTCCATCATCCCAGTGCTGTGTTTTGTTTTGTTTTTTGCAAGTTCTGTGAATCATTTGTAGGTAAGTGTACACAGGATTGTAGATCCTGTGTACACTTTGTAGCAAATTTGTAGCAAGATCTTCATCTTGTGTATTTTAAACCAGTGGTTCTTAACCTTTTTGAAAGAAACGCCCCCTTGAGCCATTGAGGAAGTTATCATCGCCCCCCTCCCTGAGGTGATGATATCTTACCTACCTACCTACCTACCTACCTACCTACCTACCTACCTACCTACCTACCTACCTACCTACCTACCTACCTACCTACCTACCTACCTACCTAGTCTACCTCCCCACCCGGGTGCAAGGCAGAGCTTCACGGGGTGAGGATGAGGACCCAAGAGACCCTTTCCTTCCACCCGATCCACACTCAGTGCTCCCCTAAAGGAGAAAGGCGAGACGTGGCAGGTAGAAAGAGCTGGATCATCTGGCGGCGGCAGCAGCACCGGATCTACTGCCAGCACTGCATCTGCAGTTGCCTTCACAGGTTTGGCTCACTCCAGCGCCCCCCTACTGCCCCCCTTCTGTTCTTTCGCCCCCACACTGCCCCTTTTCGTTCTACCGCCCCCCTGAAAAATGAAATCGCCCCCTGGGGGGCATTATTGCCCACGTTAAGAACCACTGTTTTAAACAAGATTATTCCGTGTAGTTATTCGGTATAATTATGTAACTTTCACCATTCCTCATTTTCTTTAGATTAGAAAGAATGGAAAACAGTATTCAGCACCCCCATTTTTCATTTGTCACTTAACAGCCTCTTTAAGTTCAGTGACTTTAATCCTACCATCTTCTTCCCACCCCACCCCGGTTTCTAGGTCGTAGATACCCCTGGTATTTTGGATCACCCCCTGGAAGAAAGAAACACCATTGAGATGCAAGCAATAACAGCACTTGCTCACCTCCGTGCAGCTGTCCTGTATGTCATGGACATATCTGAACAATGTGGGCACAGCCTGGAAGCGCAGCTAGAACTCTTTCAGAATATTAAGCCACTGTTTGCAAACAAGGTGGGCCAGGCTTTTATCACTTCAGCAAAGTCATTCTCTTTGTTATAATATTGCTGATGTTAGTTCTACATGTGTTTTTTTCTCCCCTCTCTTTCTTCTTTCAGCCCCTGATCATTGTGGCCAATAAATGTGATGTGAAGAGGATTTCTGAGCTTTCTGAGGAAAATCAGGTAGGAAGGTTTCAAATGTGTAATAGACTTGTGCACACACATATATGCAACAGTCTGTTTTTATATAGATGTAACATTACACTGTGTAAGAATGAATATATTTCCAGCTATGCTTGCAGTCAAAGAATGGCTTGAGTCAACATCCCCATTGCATGTGTCAACTACAAACGTATCCTTTCTTGCAATGTATCTAACATCTCATTTTTTCTTCTGGTTAGATTGTGTTCCTTGTAGTTGCACCATGACTGGGTAGCCTATTATAAGATTATTCCATATTTAGGCAAAATACCCTATTTGGAATGTTACCTAGTACAAGTCTGCTTTAGCCTTCATGTGAAAGTATTCTACATTATTTGATTAGTGTACAAATAAGAATGTATATGAACCTTTTAAGCTCATTTGTATATATGTCATTTATGTTGACCGCTAGCCATTCTAGTGTAATATTTCCATTTTCCGTTTTATGAAGCTACTGTATTTAATTCCTTAGGTGTAAATGACAAAATCATCGTTCTTGTATTTTAATGTTTGTTTTTGCCCTTGTTACAATTATTTCATCTGCGTATCTCTGTTATGTTTCAGAAACTGTTTGCTGATCTAGAAGCAGATGGTATTCCAGTAATAGAGACAAGCACTCTCACTGAAGAAGGCGTGATTCAAGTTAAAACAGAAGTGAGTGTGTGTTTGTTTTATACGCATTTGTATTCCAAAGTAACCACTGATTTGCCTCTCCAGTGGGTGACCTGTTCTGCCTATGGAAGTGGTGGTTCCTTCTTTGTGCTAGAATATCAAGAGAGAAAAAGAAACTAAATCCAAGATAATGATCTGTGTGTACAGCCGCACAACCTACCAGCAGAGTAGTTATGGGCGGACGTTTTGCTGGAATCCTAGGTTACACCAAGCAGAAGCTGGTACAAAATAGTGGTAGGCAGAAATATACAGAAGGCAAAGCCCCATGCGTTTATAGGTTGCCCCAGGAGTTTGCTTACAGCCGTTCCATGCTACACTTCCTTCAGCTTCAGCGCCCTAATTCAGTTTTTTTTTTGGGGGGGTGCATTGTTGCTGTTGTTGTCTAGCATTTAGGAGACAAAAAGCCTTGCAAATGTCCTGCAAAATCATCTTGATATCTATCAGGACATCTCGAGGCGTGTTAAGGCTCTGTATTAAATCAGGTAGAATCTCTTGTGCAAGTGGTTGTTGCATCATAATATCACATCAATTTCGATTCTGCCCACAGCTTTTGTTGCAAAATTAACATTGGATTCAATTCTGCCCGTGGCTTTTTGGACCAGCCTCTTGGTTTGTTTGTTTGGTTTTTTTTTAATATGCGGGTCTCTTTGCTGTGCATAGGTCAACTTGAGGGCTACCTGAACAGCCATCAAGAAAATCTGTTAACTATAGCCTTAATGTTTTTTTTTGGGGGGGGGCAGGGAAATCATTTTTTAAAAAATAGCTAACTGAGGGTTATGTGCCTATCAAATTGGAAATGAGTCAGAAATTAAGACAGTGGTTTCCATATGGAACTATAGGGTGTGATTTTTTGAAGGGGGCAGGAAATTGGATTCCACAAACCACCTGGAGAGGGAGGTGGGCCCCCTCTGCTTATTCTGTAAGGTTATTTTCTCTCCTCCAAACATAATGTACAGGAATATTTCAGAAGAGAAAGAGGAAAATTGACTTTTTAGCTTCCCATTTCACAATGTCCGCTGTCCTTTGCTTTACAGTTATAAAAATGCTTAGTTTCTACTTTTGAAGGTCAGCATATGGAGTAGAAAGCTATGAAGGGGAGGGCAGTGTGATTGGGTTCTTTTGAACGCTGTGGCAGTTCCTCTGTTTTGGCGGTAAATAAAGAACTGAGGTCTGTTTGAAGCGTTCACAGCTTCAGTTTTATTAACTCGTGGTGTTTCAACTATAATTCCAACGGGATCAAACATGATAAATCAGGCAACTGTTCATAACTAGATGAAGATAACTGCTCTTGTAGGTTTGGGTAATTCACTGGGGGGCTGGACCAAACCTCTCTCGATCCGTGATGTTCCGTAAAGGGGCACCCCGCGCCGCGCAGGCGGTGCCACAGCACGGGTGAGGAGCCCAGTCCCTTTCCTTCGGAGGGTTGTTATAAGTTTAGTCCGGTCGTATAACCTTCCTTCCATGCCCTTGTTCCCGTGGAAGGACAGTCACTGTCCATTCTTGTGTTTCAAAGGCAGTCTCTCCTTCTCTCTTAACTTCTGGGTCAGGCAGCAACCCTCTGTCCTTTAGGTTCGGAAAGTCCTTTAGAACAGTGGTCCCCAACCTTGGGCCTCCAGGTGTTCTTGCACTATAACTCCCAGAAGCCTTCACCACCAGCTCTGCTGGCCAGGATTTCTGGGAGTTGAAGTTCAAGAACATCTGGAGGCCCAAGGTTGGGGACCACTGCTTTAGAAGACCACACGTTCTTTCATATCCTTAATCAATCTCCCCCTTCTCTTTCTCCACTGCTTTCCCTCCTCCTTCGTTTTCGAATCTATCCCCCCCAAATCTCCTCTCCCCTTGATCTTTTATACTTTCCTCCCATATAGACATGTTTAGCTCCTCCCCTTTTCCTCTTTCTCCTTCTTCCACCAGACAGACCTCTGTCTTCCCCTTCATTTTCTCTGTCTTCCCCTTCTGTCTCTGTTATCTCACTCCCACTGATTCCCCTTTCCTCTTTTGATACTTCCATCACTGAAGACGGCTCACTTTCCTCCTGCTTTCCTTCACAGGCAGCCTCTCCATCTTTTCCCTATGAAATCCTAACAGGGCCACAATGTTCTTCTTTCAGACTTGCTGGAGCCTCGAACAAGCCTCACTTGTTCACTCTAACGCTGGCTCGAGGGTGTAGAGCTGGTGTTGTCACACAACAGTTAAGATGTGTTCCAGTTTTTTTTAATGGATTTCTATAGTACAACCTACAGTCAAGGTGCTTTGTAAAGAACAGGTGTTACGGGTCATGATTCTAAGTGGCTTTCAATCTAAAATAGACTCGGGCAAAAAGCAGATAAAACAGATGGACAGGGGAGTAAATTGGCAGAGAACTTGTAGTTACAACAGGATATTGAGACTAGGGGGTATTCAGAAAGCTGGTAAAGCTGAGTTTCTGAAGAGGTACTTGAAGATAGTATGACAAGAGTAGAGGTTTATGTACTTAGGAAGAAAGATACCGTAATTTTCTTTTCCAGAATTTCATTCAATTCTTCAAGCCGTCCAGCTTATGGGTAGAGCCATCTCTTATTCCAGACAGGAGAACCATATCTATTCCAGTTTCCAGTTCAGAATGTTAATTCAAAACTCAAAGACTAGTTTGGAAATAGTCTTGTTTTTCTTGAAATAAACAACGAATATAAAGCTTAGCTAAGTAATTGTATCAGGATCTTAAAAATAAATGATTAAAGATGTTTCGAGATGAGGGGAAAGGGATGGGTAAGCCCTCTTTACGTTTTTACTCTTTGCCAGCCAATCAGATACAAAGGAAAATCGAAGCAAAGTATGCTGCTTTTATACTGCCCCATAGTACTTAAAGCACTCTCTGGGTGGTATATGATTTAATTATGCAAGCTGCATATCCACCCCACCCCCCCCCGCAGGACATTTGCATTTATCTGGACCAGTTGGGATTGGATTCAGGTCATGAGCAGAGCCTTGACTGAAGTACTGCAGTTTAATCACTGTGTCGTGAGGCTCCATTAGAGAATCCTGTGGGCAGAAGCCAAGGAGGGAAGATGAAGCTGATATGGCAGTAACCTGGGAGGGCTTCTTTCCAGGTGATTTTTTTAACAGCTTGGATCAAAAATTGGATGAGTATAGAAATCCAAACGAGTCTGCTGGCTCTGTCTTTATTTTCTGACAGGAATTAAAAACTCTGCACCCTGTCCCTAGATTTTAAACCGTTTTGATTTTTTCGTAAAGCATTCTCTCCCTTCTGTTTTGTAATTTGAGTTTATTTTAGTTAATTTTCTATGCATTGCTTTGGGCACCTTGGTGGGCAGAAACATGATTCAGGAATACTTTAATACTGATGATGATGATAGGGCACTCCCAGTCTCTGAAAGTAGCTAAGAAACTGGGGACCATTATGGCTGCACTGAACCTTTAACCATTTGTGCTATCAGCATAATTTTAATTTATATATATATATTTCATGTTTAGGCTTGTGACAGATTGCTGGCCCATCGCGTTGATACTAAAATGAAAGGAAACAAGGTTAACGATGTACTGAACAGACTCCATTTAGCTGTTCCAGCCAAAAGAGATGACAAGGTTTGTGTGTGCTGCCCATTATGTCTCTCCCCCCCCATTTCAGAAGTATGTGTACGTGTTGTTATGTGCCATCAAGAGCGCTGTCCAAAATGTCCAAGCAGCAGTTGAGTCTTTTTCTTTGGTAACTTGGCAAATGCAGTGGTAATTTGGCATTGTTTGTGACTGTTGTTCCTTGGCAGCAAAAAGAAACAAGTCTGATTTCTTGAGCACAGGCTGTTTTCATTTTTTGATCTTAGGAAAGGCCACCTTACATCCCCGAGGGTGCCTTACTGCGCAAAAAACGTATGGAAGTTGATGCACCAAAGAAGAAACTGGTGAGCTTGTTTCTTGGGCAAACAATAGTGGCCTTCTTCTGAAGCTTAGGGGAAAAAAAGAGGCCTTCCTAATTTTCTGTTCCTCTTTGTAGGAGAAAGAACTTGAAATGGAAATGGGAGATGACTACGTCTTGGATCTCAGGAGTAAGTAATTAATGTTTAGAAGTGTAGCAGGACTTAGGTAGTATACCTGTACAAGTAGTGCCTTGCTAGACGATGATAATCCGTTCCACTGAAATCGCTGTTTAGCGAAATCATTGTCTAGCAAAAAGCATTTCCCCATTGGAATGCACTGAAACCTGTTTAATGTGTTCCAATGGGGAAGAATCGTCGTTGTCTAGCGAAGATTGGCCATAGGAAAGCCGCTTTGCGAACAGACGATCAGCTGTTTAAATAGGTGTCTTGCGAAGGTTAGGTCCTGAAAACACCCATTTTGCGAGCACGGAGGGAGCTGTCAAAATAGTTGTCTAGCGAAAATTGGTTTGCGAAGCAGGGACCAAACATTGTCGAGCAAAATTCCCCCATAGGAATCACTGTTTTGCAAATCGCTATAGCGATTGCAAAAAGTCAGTGTCTAGTGAAAAAACTGTCATGCGGGGTAACTGTCTCGCGAGGCACCACTGTACTCACTTATTGGGAAAGAACTTAGTCGTACTTACTTCTAAGTAGTTGCAGCTTTGTGCTGCATGTTCTTTTTTAAAAGACAGCTGAAATAGAAGATTGCAGCTTGTTGCAAGCCTCACAGTATGTTCTCTGCATCCATAAGCTCATTTTTTTGTTTGATATAATTATTTGAAAATCATATTTTCTCTTCTAACTTGTAATAGGAATAATATACTCTGTATTTCGGATCTGTGTTAAAATGTGAAGAGCTGTCTTTATTCTCAGGTTTATGACCTCAGTTGAGAGCTGTGTTACAACACATGAAATCCGTTCTCTATTGCATTTTTAGTCTTTGAGCCAAGGAACATCTTCCTTCTTTAAATCTGCCCTTTATCTTTTCATGCATGCTAGAAAGGGATTCTTTGCTTCTTATATCTTCTGTACCACTTTTCAAAAAGCCCACTTCACAAGAAAGGCATTAAAATTTTTTGTATTATATTATTAAATCGATCATCTACGTATATCTTGCATCCAAAAAGGTCACAGATGGATAATCAGTGGCAGGTAGGGTCTGTAAAGATGTAACAGCATGCTTGCAGAAAGACCAGGGAACCTTTATAAGTATGGAACTTCTACTTTTCACCTAGATTGTGTTCCACCAATAGAACATTTACTGCTGGTTGAGAACCACTGCTTTAGGATTCAAAGAAGGATCTCAGCATAAACAAGTAGATAAAGAAAGTTGAGGGCCACTTGCCAAGTTATTACTGTAGGATGGAAAGATTCTCTTCTGTCGCCGTCTCTAACACCTACATTACACAACAAGAATTGGGAATCCTGTAAGTTAATACTATTTTTCCCTGTTGCTTTCTTTGCTATAGAATACTGGGATCTAATGAATCCATCTGAAAAATACGATGTAATACCAGAGATCTGGCAAGGACACAATATCGCTGATTATATTGACCCAGATATCATGAAGGTAAGACTAACTGTAGATTCCGTGGTTTGAGGCACAGAAGAATTGCAGCATTAATGCCATTGCACCGAATATACAGTATTTTCTGTATCAGTGTGATCGGGTTCATATTCTAAAGTAAGCAGTTCCCCTTTATCTACATGAGCGACAACAGGAGGCGACATATCTTTAACTAAATGTTTAGTTTCTTGAGGAGGCAAGGGGTGTATTACAACTTCAGTGGGTTCAACAGGACTATTAAACACTGGTACACCATTTCACATTAAGTCTGGGTTGTTTCTTACGACATTTTCTCTTAATGTGGCACCATCCCAAATCTCTCTCGGTTGGTCAGTTTTCTCAAAGGGGTGCTCCGGACCGCACAGATGGTCCCACAACATGGGTGTCTCGCTCAATCCCCTTTCGCGTTGGGTCCCGCCAGTAGGAATAGGTTCTGGATGCTCCACCTTCTTCCAAGGACCTTTCCCCCTCGGGTAGACATATACTGTACATTCCAACAGATCCAACTCTCCTAATTGTACTTCAATTCCTGTTGGGATTGGTTCTAGTGTAGACTTTCCACCCTTCTCAAACCCTTTCTCTTCCCTCTTAGGTACATTAAAGACATACGGCTTTTGCTCACTCTTTTGTTCTTCACTCTCCCTCTTCTTCTTTTTCTCCTCCTCTTCCACTGCCACCAAACTCACCAACGAATTCAAACTCCTTCCTATTCCCACCTTTTCCTCCCACTCTTCCATTACCAGCAAACCTTCTACCATTGGTTGTTCTGTTCTTGCCTTTTTCTTATCCTCTCCCTCAGTTGTTTGAACATCCCCCAAAGTCTGCACCGTATTCGGTACTTTGTTGGTTCCTTCCGCCTGAGACAATGGAGCGGACGGCTCACTTTCAGGTTTAACCTCCTTAACCGATTCCTCTTCACAATCAAGGCTACAAAATTAGCATTCACTTTTTAAAAAAGACATAGTTACTATTGAATTTTTAACCAAAAGTATCAGAGAGCTAGACGGTTGATTGGTGGTTCAAACTATCTGTATCATACTTTTCTTTGTCCAAGACTCAAGCATTGTGCTATTTATTTTCACACAAAATCAGGGAATGGAAATTGACCTGCTGTTCATATGCATGGACTGCCTGAAGAGCTGTGGTGATGAATGTTGAAGAATACAGATTGTAAACAGGTTTCTAATGCACTATGTTTTAAATTTGTTTAAAGAAACTGGAACAGCTGGAAGAGGAAGAGGAACTAAGGCAAGCGACTGGAGAATATGACAGTGACTCGGAAAGTGAAGACGAGGAAATGAAAGAAATCAGACAATTGGCACAACAGATTCGAGAGAAAAAGAAATTGAAGATCTTGGAATCTAGGGAGAAGGATACACAGGGGCCAAAGATGCCTAGAACAGCAAGAAAGGTATGTTAAGTACTTTCTCAAGTCTGTGTTGGGACATGATCACAATTAAGGATTTAAGTGCTGTTGAGACATCCTCACTTATTTGCTGTGCTCCTTTAATTACAAAACAAAAACTAAAAAAAAAAAATCTGAAACAAGGACAAAGGCCACAGTAAGAAACATGGGTCAGATCACAAACAGCAAGGTGAAGTGGAACTGTAAACTAGACATAGAAAGGTTGGCTCAACCAAGTCGCACCAGCATTGTATACACTTTCAGGGTTTCCACTGAGTATCTTTCCCAGAGATACTAGGGCTGTAGTTAGGACTTTTTGTATTCCTTTACCTGTTGTGCTGCAACTCTTTATCAATTCAGACTGGCTGAAATCCTGTTGGCATGAGTTATGCTGTGTAAGTCTGATGACACTGTCAGCTGAGACAATTTTTTGATCATTAAACATTCTCTACTTCTGTCCTAAGGCGTCCACCTTTGTCTTGAGGGAGCTGTGGAAGGGAAAGGGGAAGTGTAATTACTGAAAATCCCTGCAGCTGATTGAGGAGTTATCCTGGTGATTGCAATTTTTGATAAATAAAGACTTTCTCCTCCGATCCCAGAGCTTCCACAGTTCCTGACTGTGAAAGGGATTACACGGAGTGAAGTTGGAAGTGTTTAATTTCTGAAAAACTGTTGTTGCTATTGGCATTCTCAGCCTCCTGCAAGTGCAAGATGACACCAGAATTTCAGCTCAGGTGTTTTGAACATTTTTTCAGAAAGAATTCGTATTACATGTTGCTGCAAGACGTTTTCCATCCACACTATGTTGTGGTACTGAGTGTTCAAGGAAAAGAATAATTGTATGTGAGTTCAGTGTACATTCCACAGCATTAGAACATAGTAAAACAAATGGAGTGGGGAATGGCAGACCCCAGCAGCTCATTTTTTAAATTATCTGTTTCAAACTGTTGCAGGATTTTTGTTACAGTTTTTGAATATTACTGTGCTGGATTTGTGCAGTCCCTGGAATAACAACATTGTATTGCTTTTTGGGGAAATAACCAGTTTCTTCTGGCCTTAGGTTCAGCGGAAGGCATTGGAGAAGGAAATGACTGACCTTGGCTTAGACATGACAGGCAAAAATGATGTAAGATGTTTAAATTGTTATTTGTTTATTGCTTACTTGGTAACGATATATGTCGACAAAGCTTTTATTTTAAAGGTTTAATTACTCTGCTTTCATTTTCTGCAGGAGGCGTTTTAGGGAATGAACTAATACTGGATAAAAAGGGGAATACTGGGGTCTGTTTAGAATAGAAAATTATAAAGCAAGCATGGATATGACAGAGTAGTATACAGTTGTCCATGGCACGAAGAAAGTTAGCAGATAATAGTGTTCTTCCCTCTCTCACAGTAAAAAAAACATGATATCATTCAAGGACATCAGATGGTGGCCTATGCAGGTGAATTGGAGGGATTAGATAGATTCAAGGGGGGGAGGATAAGGCTAACAGTGACCATCAGTCATCATTCTACAGTAAGCTGCTTTGTGTCATGCTTGTTGGCTTTCCAGAAGACATATGGCTAGGTCACTGTGAAACAGGATGCTGGATTTGGTAAAACTGTTGTTTGCTATATTGGGCTTCCCTTAGGTTTATCTGAAATCTATTGTATTAGGCATGTTGTAACTAGAGGATTAGATGTGACTAAATTATGTTGAAAGCCCCAACACTTTTAAGTCACAGTAGTGTCTCGTATAATTTAGAGATCAAGTTCTCATTGAGTTTTGTAAACTTTAGGCTCATTATGTTGCCCAAACAAGAAGATCACGAAGTGTCACCCGCAAACGTAAGCGAGAAGATTCTGTACCGCCAACTTCTGTAACACGAAGTCGCAGCTCCTCTCGTACACCTCGAGATGTTTCTGGTCTCCGGGATATCCAGGTTTGCCTCAGTTGATTGATATTAAACATTTTTATGCTTATCCCAAATAGACATTTTACGTTATTGTAATTAAGTAGCTTTTCTCATAAGGCTTGAAGTGTATTCCTGCAACTGGTTTTGTAATCCCCCCCCAAAAGGTGGAATTACGTACGGTGGTGCCCCGCATAGCGAGGTTAATCTGTTCCGGATTAACCCTTGCTATGTGAAAACATCGCTGTACGGAACGGGGAAAGCCAATGGAACGCATTAAACTTAGTTTAATGCGTTCCAATAGGCGCCAAAACTCACAGTTCAGCGAAGTTTTCCCATAGCCGGCAGCCATTTTCGTGCCCTCAGTAAGCGAGGGGAGGGCGCGAAAATGCTGCGGGCGGCCATTTTGGGGCTTCCGGCGGCCATTTTGGAGCTGCGGAACAGCTGATCGGCGGGCGTCGCAAAGCAAAACTATGCGAGTTTTGCCCATAGGGGCCTTTGGTATGCGATCACAAAACCCTAATTGCTATGCGATTTCGTCGTTATATGGTGCGCTCGTTAAGCAAGGCACCACTGTATTGTGGCATATTGTCAGCAGTCTTAATTTTGTTGGTCTAAAGAAGAGATTTGTAAAGGGAGAGTTGTTCTAAAAGAGGACACCCAGGGTATTGCGGTAGGTTGATTGATTGAGGAGGCCTGGGTTTGAATACTGCTCAGCCATCTAAGCTGATTAGGGGTGTGGAACCAGTAAAACCACTCCTTAAATCATCATCATTTCAAAACTGTGGATTATCAAGTCCAACCCATGTCATGGCGCCATAGTGAAGGATCTAACCCCCAACCTCTGGCTCCCCAGCCAGATACCTGAAGAACTATTAAGCTATCTTATTTACCTTGAAAGCCATTAGGTTCCAATTTGACAGCACATAACAAAAGGAGGGTTGCACTTTTCTGAGTTCATAGGCTCTGTACAATGCCAGCTTGGAAGCAGTACAAGCATGCATGCATGCGAGTACACACAACCAGCAAGCTTTTTACTTTGCTGGGTGGGAGTGGACAGTAATTGGGATAGATGGTCTCTTTCCTCGTTACTAGCAGCAGAGGGGAAGAACAATCTGTATGAAATCACCAGAAGTGTAAAACCACACATGGGAACGGACCATACTTATTGGTTGTGAAAGACATTTAGGTTTTGCACTGCTAACATAATGGTTTTGATCAGAACAATTGCAGTAAATGTTATCAATAGCTTCTAAAAATCCCTGTGTAATACTGCTTTTATGGGATGCAGTGTATTTGCAACCCTGGGAGGAAGAAAATGCCACTTGAATCAAAATCATATCTATATTTTCATGTATTAGTGAATGTGATTACAATGCTGAAGCTTGTCAGTACTTTGATGGGGATGCTTAAAGATGTCATTGTGTGTGTACCTACTTTGGGAGTCCCACTGAAGTTGATAAAACCTGATTCTAACAAAATATAAATGGAAAAAACAATTAAGATTCTTGTAGAACCTTAACTGGCCAAATATCAGAACAAGGGCAGACAAAAAGGTCTAGAAATGGAAGCATAAGTTGCTTGAAATAATGTTTCATTTTAAGATTAATATGTATCATATCTACTCAGAGTCGGTCGACTTGTCTTGATACATGCACTCCCTTTATATTTTAAAATTGGACACTTCCTCCTTGTACAGTTCACTGTGTCTAGTGGTACATTATTTCTCCAATGTCTTTCTTCACTTTGGTGAGCTAGAATATGCATTCTTCATTAGTTGCAGAGGCTGACTTATGTTTTCTTTTGTAGTATGTAGAGTATGAACCTTAGTTGATGGAATTTTATTCAACTGTACAATTTTTTCTTTGCATAGATGGTGAAGAAGACAAAAACCATGATGAAGAAAGCTCAGAGGAAAATGAATCGGTTGGGCAAGAAAGGCGAGGGAGATAGGCATGTCTTTGACCTGAAGCCCAAACATCTGTTTTCTGGGAAGAGGAAATCTGGTACAACCCAGCGAAGATAAGTAGTTGCAAGGAGATATTAAAAATGGCACTGCCTTTTATTGATTTACTAATGTATATTAAATAGTAGGAAAGGACAAGCTTGTGATGATTTTTTCTTATACAATTATAAATGCTGTAACCCAGATATCAGTTCATCCTTGTTTCCCATCAACGTGCAACCATAACTTTTCAAACAGGTATCAGTTTTCACATTACTGGGATGCCTTAACATCTGTATTAAATACTGCAAGACTTGGCAATGGGTTTGCAATATTTTGCAAAAATCCTGTGTGTTAATACTTCTGTTGTGGGATTTGTGAAGCATTAGGTCTGAGCTTTTGAGTATTTCATGGTTATGAAACTGCAGTTGAAGCAATTTTTAAGAAATCCCTGCTCAAACAGCTGAGCAGCAGACCATATTTATGCAAGGCTTCTTTCACTGCCTGTCATCTCTATGGGGAGCTGGGGCAAGCCAGTTTAATTACAGGACCCTTTATACAACAAACAGTGCAACAGTGGTCTAACTGGTTTAAGGCAGGTTTGTCACTGAAAAACTTGTTGGTCTGCAAGAAGACTTACAGATGCCTGATCTGATTTGCCTGTAGGTACAAGGATGTGAGATAGCAAGAAGGGCTTCTACCTAACACTTTAAACTATTACTGCCTGTTTGACCAGGCACTAGGAAGTATATATAGCATAGTATGTTAACTGGTGACTTCAGCAGAGTTCATTTAGATTTCACAGCTCATCTTTTCCAACCTGGTGCCGCCCAAATTAGATGTAACATAAGTACTGTACAGCTGCAGCATCTCAGCAGTGGAAGTATTTTGAACAGTCCCTCCTTTTTTTCAAGTATCATCAGTTTCAGGAGAGCAACTGTTAAAGGGACGTGTACAAGCAGCCTTGGGGTATCTGAGACATTTCAGAAGTTGTGGATCACATTTTTCTCTGGTGGGAAAGTACACGTTTATGTCATCTTGTATTTCCTCACAATTACTACTTCTGTAAACTAACCTGAAACTGATCCTAAGTTGCTGAAAGTTAAAGATGGCACAAAAAAGGGTTTCACCTCTATTTTTTTGGTGAAGTAGTTATTGTCATGTTCTTACAGTGTACAAATTGATCCACAGCATTTTAAAACGTCTAGATGTTTTAATTATTAAAATACACCAATGGCTTTTTCTATATCAACAGTTTGTCTGGTAATGTACAATTTTCCTTCTTTAGTTATAGTTAAAACCAAACAGGTTCAGTTGTTTTCAAGGTGCTAAGAAGGTTCATTTTTGACAGTTTGTCAGAATCAGTTTCTTTCCTTTTTAGAGGAAGTTAATTCATAGAAGGCAGGCACATTTGTAAACTGTTGGTGCACATATCCTATCTGTACATTTCTAATTTTGAAATACTATTTTTATAATAACAAAACTTATTTTTCATCATACTTAATGTGCAAACAGATACAGCCAGAGCAACTATTAGAGCAATTAATACCACATCCACAAATTACCTTTTATCTTGTATCATCAACTATCCAGAGTACTAGAAACTTAAATATGAAAAAGTATTGTAGACTCTTGTTAATTTAACCATTCCAGTCATTGTCCTGCACTGTGTACCCAATCTAACTGAACAGCTGATTACAAACAACCCACCATCCCACATAGAGAAAAGAGAGAATCTGAGAACAATGCACTTTTTCATCCCAATTGATAACATAGCAAATATTCAGCCTCTAATAGTTATGCAAAGAAATGCAAACAAGATAATGCGGGCTTTTTAGTAATCCAACTCACAAGCTCATGAAATGAAAGGCAGGAGATTTGAGCCTTCACCCAAGCCATCCAGATCATGCCATATATAAAAACAAATTTCCTTAGTCCTGAAGGGACTACTACTTACTTCAACAACTATGTTGCAATCATCTTTACAAATAACATCCCAGTTTAATAATCCATGACATATTTGAAGGTAATGTCTCACTTTAGATTTGTACATTCCATGGTCCATTACATTCGATGTATCTTATCATGTTCAATAAATCTCTTCAAATTATTCAAGTTATCCCACCACTTAAATAGAAAAGTTTCTGCAATTAGCTTGAACCATGGAGTAATCTTAATTTCATTTCTGGAAGCCTTTTCCAGTAGTTCTCTCAGTTCCTCTTGTGTAACATAGCAGTAGCTTTTAATTTCATTGGGATCTGGATTCAGTGTCACATTCTTCTGCACAAACAGAATGTAATCTATTTCGTGTTCTCCCCAGATCCCATTAGAGCGGGCTTTGTAGTGAATTCGAGTTATGTAGAGAAGTTCTTCTGGTGTCACCTGCAATAAAAATAATTAGTAAAACTAGTAGTGATAACACAGTCCTGCAGGAGTTCAGTTTTTTAAAAACTGGATATCTTTCCAGGACCTCTCAAAACAATCCTGTTCAAAGACTTCCAGGTGACACAGTTCTAAGCAATGGAGAGTAGCACAAGGAACAAAAGCTCTGCTGGTCACATGAGGAAAATGTTCTCTAGTTACCACCACCCCCCCATTATTGCTTTTTTCCCCCTGGTCAAATGACACAGGGTGAAGATTGAAACAACAATTTCCTGGCAAATGGTTTAACTGCAGTTTATTTTCCACTCTCTGGGAGGGTTGTGTTATTTTGTACCTCTGTTGTATCAGTGCATTTCTTACCAGAATTGCCTGTGTGCATTATCTTCCCCCCCCCCAATTTGCCCTAGGATGTATACTACAGTGGTGCCTCGCTTAATGATGTTAATTCGTTCCAGTGAAATTGCTGTAGAGCGAAAACGTAAAGCGAAAATAAAAAACTCATTGAAACGCGTTAAAACCCAGTTAATGCGTTCCAATGGGCTAAAAACTCATCGTCCAGCAAAGATCCTCCATACGGCGGCCATTTTTGGTGCCTGTATAGCGAGGAATCCATCCCTAAGCACAGTGGGGAGCCATTTTGAAACCCCAACTATCAGCTGTTTTGATCGCCGTAATGCGAAGAATTGGTTCCCTGCTTCGGGAACCGATCTTCGCAAAGCGAAAAAAAAAAACAACATTTAAAACATCGTTTTGCAATCGCAAAAACATCATTGTGAAGCGGATTCGTCGTAATGCGGGGTAATCGTTAAGTGGGGCATGACTGTACATGACTGTGAATCAGTACTACAGAGGTATGGAAAGTATTGGAAGGACTAGAGAACATTTTCCTCATGTGACTAGGGCCTGAGTTACAGAGCTGCCTTCTTTCTGGGCACCTACCAGACACACTCTGGTCTTCAGGAGTCTGCAGGCTTCAGTTGGAGCATGCAGGATGTCTCAAACTGCGACTTTGAGGCTTTGTTTTATCAAACTAAAGTGTTCTAACTCTGGTATATGGGCAATTTTAGCTAATCTGAACACAATTTACCTGTTCCAATGGAATTCCTAATTCTGCTTTCAGTCGCCTCTGTGCTGCTCTTCGAATGCCAATTGCATTGTTTTCTTCCAGTTCTAGTGGGTTGCTTAGGGGATGACTGCAACAAGTGTTGGTAAAGCAATCTACAAAAGAGTTTGTGGATTCAGTTTTAACGTGAGATAATAGCATTTCAAGCTACCAAACACTTGAGGGGACCGACCCTCAGGAAAAGGCCTCGTTAGCCACAACAAATACTATTTTGCTGTAAATAAATCTCATAACACAATAGCATACAGTGTGCTATTCAAAGTACCGCCCATCAGCAGAAGCCAATCAAAGCATAATTTCCATAAAAGGATAATTTTATCTTATTTTTTCCCACTAATTCATGAGTATTTTTTCAAAAAGCAGCACTAGAAAATGCCACTCATTATTTCAGTTCTGTTCTCTAATATACACATTGATTCATCATAATCATGCTAAATAGACAAAAAATAATTCATTGTACAAATAGAGCTGGTCCATCAGAAATCTTTGTCAATCTCAGCTGCCTTCTATATAGGTTGAAAAACCAGTTCAGAGACCTTTCAGAAGAAATTAATGCTGCTGCTTGCCAAGTATCTACTTATGTACAAAAGGGTTTCTTCAGGAAGCAAGCATTTAAATTTTGCTTGATAGTCTGATCTGTTCTGTTAAGCTCTACATGTTTGCTTGGGGACATAAATTTCAATGCAGCAAAGGGTATATGCTAGGAAATAACAAACCTGGGAAGGTGATCTTGGCATCTGACCTCTGCTGCAAAAGGAGTTTGTTCTCCGTATTGAACAGGAATACACTGAATGCACGATGTAGCAATCCTAGCACAGAGATAGGCAATAAGCTTTGAAAAAAACTACTGTATGCTGCAAGCAAAAAGGAAACTTCGCTCATGTTTCATTTAACACCAGATTTTTATTTAATAACCAAAGTTTAGCAAAGAACCAAACTACTTCCATTCTCATTTTAAACATGATGGCATCTTACTCTTACAGAACTCTCCAAAGGAACTGAAAAGTTATTCAACCAAATAGTATATTTAAATACACATGCAATCGTTCTTTATAAGGGAGACAGTAGCCTAAAAGAAAAACGGTTTGGTGCGCTCAAAACAAACATAATGAACAAGGACAATGTACTGATAGAAAATGTAATTATGAACAATTCCTTACACACCTAGTTGCTCTCCACAGCAACAATCCTGTTCATTATTTTAAGGGAAGTCCAAATCCTTTTAAAACGTCAGATACTGATGATTTTATTAAACCAGTGTTTTCCACCATATGGGTTGCACAGTATGCTTTCCTCAGATAAACTGATCCAGAGCTACCTTAGTTTAACAACAGTTGTCCCTTCATATTTTCCTTCTCCCCACAATATTCAACAGGATTACTATGTTTATCCTTTCTCGTACAATGGAACAATATAAAGAGACAAGCTTGCGAATATCAAGGTAGGGTATGAATTCATTCTACAGTGGTGCCCCGCAAGACAATGTTAATTCATTCCGTGAAAATCGCTGTTTAGCGAAAACATCGTCTTGCGAAATGCGGTTCCCCACTGGAATGCATTGAAATCCATTGTATGCATTCCAATGGGGACAAATTGTCATCGTGTTGCGAAAATCGCCCATAGGAAAACCATTTTGCGAAGCGCGGATCAGCTGTTAAAATCGTCATCTTGCAAAAAACGGTCCACCCCCCCATCTTGTGAAGCGCGGACCAAAACATAATCCAGCAGAAAATGCCCATAGGAAACACATTATGCAAAGCGCTATAGCGATCACAAAAACTCATCATCATGCGGATTCATCATTTTGAGAGGTAATCGTCTCGTGGGGCACCACTGTATTACTATATGCATACCCCTCAGTTAGTCATAGACAATTACAGTGGTGCCTCACAAGATGGGCATTCCGTTTAAAGATGAATCTGCATTACAAGCTTTTTGCGATCACAAAACAATGTTTTGAATGGGGGAATTTTGCTGCGCGATGATCGGTTCCCTGTTTCGGGAACCGATTTTCGCTTCCCGACGATCAAAACAGCTGGTCGTCGGGTTTTCAAAATGGCCACAGGGTGCTCAAAATGGCTCCCCGCTGTGTTCAGGAGCCATTTTTCACTGCACAGGCACCTGAAAATGGCCGCCCCTATGGAGGATCTTCACTGGACGGTGAGTTCTTAGCCTATTGGAAGACTTTAACCAGGTTTTAATGTGTTTCAATGCCTTTTTTATTTTCGCTTTACGTTTTTGTTCTACAGCGATTTTGCTGGAACGAATTAACGTCGTAATGCGAGGCACCACTGTATACGAAGCAGCACAACAGGAAAGTGTATGAAGCTCATAATCCTTTAGTTATCACTTCTAGTCTTATGCAAAACAGAAGACTACTACAGACTGTGTGTCTTGATTTGCAGGAGAGTTTCCTCCCTTTTCATGAAGCCAGGAAGCAGTCACAGAATGAATAGTTAAGCCTTATTATTTGCTATTTGGGATACATATACCCTGTTTTCCCAAAAATAAGCCCTAATATGATTTTAGAAGATGCTGATAATATAAGTCCTATCCCAAAAATAAGCCCATTAAATGAAACCCTGCCTCCCACCATTGTGCAGCAACCAAAGATGACATGACCATATTTTAATAAATATAGATTTTCATACATTAAAAAAAATCCCCTGAAAATAAGCCTTAATGTGTTTTTTGGAGCAAAAATATAAGACCCTGTCTTATTTTTAGGGAAACACGGTATGAAGCCATCAGGCAGAAGTATATAGAGACAAGGCGAAGTGGAAGGGCAAGCCATATAATTTTACTTTATACATAACATGTGTCTCACTTGGGATTCCACAGGAATTAGTAACAAAGTTAGTAAGCCCAAGTTGCTTTTGAAAGAATTCTACTAATTCAAACACATATGCAAGACTCACCTCTCTAACTTAACTCTTCTATTCTTTTGTCTCGTTGCCTCCAGTTCTATTTTGCAGTATTATTGTGCAAGAGTACACATATATTGTAAATACCTGAAGGCAAGACCTATGTTGCAAGTACCTGGAGGACTTCCCTTTGCCTAGCCCTGCTCCACATAGTGAGGTGCATTTGTCCTCAAATCAACTGGAGTGTTTGGCCAGAATCATATTATATACGGAGGTATTTGAAATATTAAAAAATTACCTTTGTCAATATTTTGATTCAGATGGCAGTTTTTCTTTGTATCTGAGCCAATTCTGTTGTCATTTTCATCAATAAGGATACACATTTCTGCCAGCAACTGCACTTGCTGCTCATCCAGATCCTCTGTGTTTATTTCAGGCATGATTGCGGTATGGATATTCCTAGAAAGAATAATTATCAGAAAGAATTGATCACATTTATTCAGAATCACCCAACCACAATTATACAATTCAAGAGGTTTTTCAATACCATTCACAATTAGCATTATACAAGTCAAATGAACAAAGTTATTACTGGCTCTCGAGAGACTATGGTAACATGCTCTGAATGGTGGAGTGTCCTCTCCAGAGCATGACGCCTGGTTAAATAATATGCGGGATAGGCTGTTACCCAAGCAGCAGATCCCCCCTCTCCACATTGCTGAAATGATCCAATGGAAAGGCAAGAGCCAATACAACTGGTTCCAGCAACGTCGCAGGAGTTGGCAGAACGACACAAACTGCCTTCGGGACTCCAGCTCCGGCTAGTGAGAGGGAAATGCTATATTATACTTGTTAAAGTGTAAGCAACAACCTCTAGGACTTTCCAAATATTAAGGTAATTTCAGTATTCCTATCATTTTGAACAGTAAGATAATGCTAGTTTTAGTCCTCATGCAATATTCCCATTATTAGGTTTGGAGTGCCCTGTGCACAGCATGTATCACTAATTGGTTTAACTTGTGTATCCCAGCTGTTCAAGAAAATATACTGAACACCACAGGATGTTCTGCAGTGGTCGTGCATCCTACATTTCTTCCTACACTGTCTCCAACCCTACTTGCAGGTCTAGCTATTAGCTCATCTAGTTCAGTGTTGTCTACCCAAATCAGGTCTGTTCAAGGTTTCAGCTAGGCATCTTTCCTAGCTTCTGCCTGAAATAATTTTGGACTGAGCCTGAGACCTTTTGCATGCAAAGAACATGATTTACTTCTGAATTATCTTCTAAGAGAAACTGAACAGTAGAAGGCAGCCAGACAAGCGTGAAGCAAAAAAGGAAGCAACAATATCCAACAACTCTTAGAGCCCTGTGTTGTTCAATGCCCGTTACTGATCCTTATTATTTCTGGAAAAAAAAAACATTTAAAATTTGTTGCCAGCAGAAACATAATGTTCATAAATGTTGGGGTGGGAAACCTCTGACCCACCAGATACTTTAGATTATAACACCCAGAACATCTAGGACTATAGATTCCCTCTCACCACCTCTAAACTCAAGCTTATTGAGGATGCACTGGTAGAAGAATCGGTCTACCTCCCCATTCTTGCCTGTGATAAAGCATTTAAAAGTAGCAGGTCGTGGCTCTAACAGGTGACTCCTTACTTACCACCACACACTGCAATAACTGTTTTTGTCCAGTAGTTAAAAGTGTCTGGCTGCTCACATCTGTCACCCACTCACCACTTGCTCTCACACCATCTAAACACAAGCCTGTTGAGGATATGGCCCTGGAGTAAAGACTGAAAAAAGTGCTCTAGACTAGAGCCAACCCGATCTCCCTGGTGAAACGTAAAATAAACTTTTTGGGGGGGGGAGTAAAAAAGAAAATTCACAGAACGTTTGTGCATCCCAGTTCAACATCCCCCTTGCTTTTGTGATTCTCTCTCTCACACACACACACACACGTGTGAAACTAAATACTGTACGATAATCAACTGGCCCTGTCTGTCAGTCAACTCTTTCTGAGGCAAATTCTCAACAAAACACTTGTGCGGAGATCTAGTATATATTTCCGGGCAAAGAAAAAAGCAACCAAAGTCGGTGGCTTTTAACGTCCCACAGACTCAAGTCCAGCTGGGCGCTGCAAACAACACACAAGGCGGAACGAGACGTCTTTTCGGGTCGCGGGGGGGGTCTCCCTTAAAGCCCCTGAGGGAGGAAATGAAAGCCCCCCCCCCAAGCCCTTTCCTCTGAAGGTTACTCAAGTGCTCCCTTCACGAGGCCCTCCTCCTCTTCCTCCCCCGTCCCCGACACACACTTTACTCTTTTCCTCACCGCGCCTGGTCTCTAGGCCACACCGGCTCTCCCTTCAGGCGCGCGAAGGCGAGGGGAGACAGGAGAGGCGGCGGCGGGGACGGCAACGGCTGGGCCAACCGCGAGCGGCGTCGCTGAAGGGAGACGGAAAGGACGCGCCACTCCTCCGAACCTGCCCGCGCACCTCTGAGCGCGAGCGCCGCCAACTGCCGCCCTACTGGCCCCCCGCGCGACGCGCGCCACATGGCGAAGCTCTTACGCCCCGCCCCGCCCCGCTCTTCCTGGCTAATGGCGGCAGCCCGAGCCCCTGACGTCACAGAGTGGGCCGATCGCGCCACCGCGAAACAGCGCCAGACGCTCCAGTCCCGTCAGTGGCCAGCGGTGGGTAATTTGCGGGCCCGCCGCCGAATAGGGAGGAGGGCAAAGTGGTGAGAGGGGCGGGGCTAAGGGCAGCCGCTTATTTCAGGAAGTCGGAGGGGGTGAATTGAAACGGTCGAAGCAGAAGGCGTCAGGAGCGGAGGGGGGCGGGGGGAAGGAGAGACAATTGATTGGCAGGAAACCAAATAAAGGCGGAGACAAGGGAGATAGATAGGTGGGCGAACCAATGACGGCGCTTAGCCACCACCACGGACTTGAAACTGCAGAGCTTGAAGGGGGCAAATAAGGCTCATCGAGTCCAGCCCTATAGTTATCTCAAGGAAGGAACGTTATAGAAGACCTTCCCCTTTACACACGAGGAAACGAGTCTGAATTGTAGAGGCTTAGCAAAAAAAAATAAAAAATAAAAAAAAAAATAAAAAAAAGTACCAGTTCAAGTGAATGCATGTGCGATGTACCCAATTCACCACATCCTTGTGGCGCGGGCAATAAAAATGCTGATGTTCCGTGTTTATTGCTTTTCTAAAGCTTGGTATCCGTTGTTGCCGTTATTCGCTGCAAAAGAGTAGTCACCGTCGCCAGGCTGTGGAGAGGGGGGGAATACAGTACCTCCCTGTGCCTAGGTGCTTGTGGAAATCAGGGGGCCACCTCTCCTTGGACAAAATGCTTACAGAGTGATTATTTAATATTCTGGGTCTCCTAAGACTGATCTCTTGACATGAGCCCGATACAATCTATGCACCATGAAGTTTTCAAAAACGTTTTTGTTTCATAAACAGCAACTGATTTTTCCACCATTTCCAAGGTTCACTCAGCCGTCCACCCTTCCGAAGTCAGACGGAGTTACCCATCTTGCTGGGGGTGGAGGTGGAACGTGTTGCCTGCATAATGAAATTCCCAGAGAGCGCTTGAAACTATGGGGCAGTATAAGCTACACACTTTGATTTTGTTGGCAAGATAGTAATGTGTGGCAACCACAAGGAGGCATCATGCTACCTTGCAAATGAGTACAGTTCAGTAATAGAGATATTATGGGAGTCAAGGGACATCTTCCATTTTAATAAGGATCATCTTAGAACTAGAACAGTTCTAAGAATGATCTGAGCTCCTGTCAAGGAGGCACAATGGGGAATTTAACTCCCAATATCTGGCTCCACAGTCAGAAACCTAAACCATTTAATTATCAAAATGCTGCCAAAGTGAATAGGGCCAGAGATTGTGCACTTATCTTCATCATCTTTAGATCTGCAGAGCTGGAAGGGATCCTATGGATCATCGAGTTCAACCTCTAATACACTTCCAGCTTCAGGTTCCACTGCCAAATACACAGGGGTAGATCTTTTTGAAACAAAAAATAAAAATGAAATATAAATTCTGCTCTTAACGTGGTCGGCCCTCCATCCAAAAGACTGACTAGGTCAACATCTGTATTTTGTAATAATTTATTATTAAAACTCCTTTATTATTACACAACCATATGGGGCTTTTGCTGGTCCTCCACACTCCAACCATAAATGATTTTGTATTTTTTACTGAGGAGAGTAAAGTTCACAGAATTATAAAATCTCTGTTTATGCAGCCAATATACTTAAGTACTTATTATTATTTTGACTTATATAATTCCTCATAATGCTACAGCACTCTCTGGGTGGCAATTATGCAAATAATACTTTGCCCCCACCTCCAGCTAGTTGGGTACTAATTATACCAACCTTGGAAGACTGAGCCAGCTACCTGAACCCCTCGGGATTAAATTCAGGTCATGAGCAAAGGCTTGGTTGCAGTATATCCACTGCACCATAGGGCTCTGTATACTTCATTATTTATTTTATTATTTCCACTTCTATACTGCCTCATTAGTGACACCACTCTCTGGGCAGTTCACAATATATAATAAAATCATACAGTAAAAATACTATGCAAAAATTTTAAAAATGGCAAAATTAGAATAAACCCTCTCGAACTAAAACCCGATCGAACTACCCAGTCACATCCGACCCTTGGCGATTTAATGAGCCAGCTCTCTTCATGATTTCCGATCTCGTACTGCTTCTTTCAAGTGCTTTATATTTTGGCCGGTGTCTGCTTTGATTACATCTAACCAACACATTTGGTGTCCTCGTTGTTGTCTATCAACTGACCATTCCGAGCAGAACATCTTTCTCCAATGATGTTGATCCCATGACATGGCTGAAATAACTAAGTCTAAATTTTGCTATTTTGCCTTCCAGTGACATGTCTTATGTGTTTCAGCACTTCTTTATCCATTATACAGTATTTGCAGTCCATGGAATACACAAGAGCTTCCTCCAACACCATAGCTCAAAAGAATCAATTTTTCTTCTTCATCGTCCAACTTCCACAGCTATATGTAGTTATGGGGAACACATTGGTATGAACTAATCTGAACTTGGTTGCCAAGCTGACATTGTTACTTTTCCGTGTTTGGTTGATACTCATTGCTGTGTGACCTAGCATGATTTGACGTTTTATTTCTTGGCCGCAATCGCTGTTTGGATTGACCAGTGAACCTAAAAAGATGTATTCTTCCACATATTCAAGGTCCCTCTCCACCAATTACTATTTCAATGTTTCAATTTTTTTGCTAAAACCACCTTTCACTAAAATATTTTTAGATTTTTAAGCACAAATACTTAAACAGAAAAGATCAATGAGCCTCAAGTTTAATTTTTAAGAGGCTGCAAATTGATCATGGGTGAAATTCAGCAGGGTGAGGCCTCTGTTGACCAGAATTACTGAGGTTGAGAACCACCCATAAATTTGCAGGTTGGCATCCTCCTCCATGGTTTGTAAACAATTTCCGCCGATTTTAAGGCCTGTGTAAGAGGAGGAAAAGGTTACCCTACAAAATCTGTTCAGATATGATTTCCTATTAAACCCAACGAATTTATTCCCAGGTACGTTTCTATACAAAGGGACGTGGTGGCGCTAAGTCTGTGCTGCAGAGTCAGAAGACCAAGCAGTCATAAGATCGAATCCACGCGACGGAGTGAGCTCCCGTCGCTTGTTCCAGCTCCCGCCAACCTAGCGGTTCGAAAGCATGTAAATGCGAGTAGATTAATAGGGGCCACCTCGGTGGGAAGATAACAGCGTTCCGTGTCTAAGTCGCACTGGCCATGTGACCATGGAAGATTGTCTTTGGACAAAACGCTGGCTCTATGGCTTGGAAACGGGGATGAGCACCGCCCCCTAGAGTCGAACACGACTGGACAAAAATTGTCAAGGGGAACCTTTACCTTACGTTTCTATACAGAACTGCCGCCCGACTCCCCAGTAAACACGCACAGAGTCCGCCTGCGGAGTCTCCTAATAAGATTCAGCCGGCGGGGTCGGTTTCTGGGGACGCAGGGCCGAGAAGGCTCTCGCGACCGCGCCAAGACGGAAGGTCAAAGCTCCCGACTCGAGAGGCCGACTCGTCCGGCTCTTACGCCGCGGACGAGTGGAACGCGAGTCACGTGAGTCACCGCGGCCCCTCTTGGTCGCCCCTTCCTCTCTAGCTGAGTGGAGGGGGAAAGAGAGAGAGCGGTCTCTATGGTGCCGGCGTTATTTCCGGTTCTAACCGGAAGTGGTCTTGAGGTACTCCGGGACGAGCGGTTTTGGGTGCGTTCGGGTTTTGGGGGAGAAGACGAGCAGCCGCCGGCGGCGCCTTTCCTCGTCATTCCCCCCCTTTACCTTTACTATCACTCTCCGCTCATCCTCCGTGGGGGTGTATTCTTATCGCCACCCCCTCGTCACCTTGTCCCTCCCTCCTCCGGGCAAGGGAGCCGCCCCCTCCGGTGGACTTCGAAGGTGAGCCTCAGGGCCTCTTCCCGCCTCCCTTCCCTACCCCGCCGGTTCGTCTTCACTGGGAGGGGTCCCGGCCCTCTTCTCAGCCGCGGGTGGTAGTTTCCGTTTACCTCAGGGTAACGGTTTTTTTTTTGAACTGAGGAGCAAGGGAATATTGGGGCTGGTGTGAAGAGAGAGCAGGAGGTTCTGGGCTGTGTTCCCAATGATTTTGGGGAACTGGGCTGCTACGGAGCATATTTATTTACTTAATTTATTTAAAATATCATAACCTCGCCTTCCTCCTTTATCAAGGACCCCGGTCGGCTTACGTAATTGAAAGACAACATCTGAAGCTAAAAGCAATGAGTCTAGAAATGCAGTTTACATCATTTACAGGCAATATTGGAAGCTAAAAATATACGAAGTGTAGCAATATTAATACCTAGCACATGCTGGGTAGGGTTGCTGTGTGGAATACTCTCAAACTGGCTTTTCTTTGTATTACTTCCCTTTGTATGCTTGGTGTGTGGGGTTTTTTTGTTCTTTTTTATTTCAGTGGCTTAAATGTCTGTGAGACGTTAAATAAAAAAAATTTAACATGTAAACCTACTTTACAAGAATAGAGGTAAACAGAGGCTGTTTCCTAAGCGGGGGCACAAAGATCTGATTGTGTGTATTAGCACAGTCAAATACTAGGTTGTCATGTTAGCTGTCATAAATGGTCTTGTTCGTCTCTCGGCTTTCCTTCAGAATATCCAGAATACAGAAGTATTAAGTGGTACACTTGCTCCAAGGTGTATATTTTGTGAATGTATGAAGCAACCAAGGGTAATTAGTGTTGGGAGGACTGCCAGTTACTTTCTGTGGGGTGTGTTGTTATCCCCACCCCCTCTTTTCTGAGAGATTGCTGTCTTAATGACCTGCTCGTCCCTGAGCACTCATTTTCTCGGATGACAACATTTCTACAGTTTGTGGTTACTTCAGGCTGTGTTCTACAAATTTATTTGCCACTTTTGTTGCAAATTGGAAGAGCTGATAAACGTGTGTCAACAAAATAGAGGATAGTGTATATTCTTTATGAAAGCAGATAAAATGACATAGAATTTTAGGGGAGGAGTGATAGATCCTGTAAAGAACATATGCATTGCTTGTGACAGCTTCCAGGATCAGTCTCTGGTGTTTCAACCTGATGTTGGGGAAATTGGAACCACTGAAGAGCAGGTCAGCATAAGCCAGGAGTGGGCAACCTCTGTCTGTTGTTTAACTGTGGCTTCCACCCACCTTAGTCAGAATAGCTGGTAGTGGAAGAGGATGGGAGTTGCAGTTAAGTAAACAATTAGAGTTGCACAACTCTTTTGAAAGCAACATGAAGCTGACCAGTGATCTGACTGTTTAAGGGAGGATCCTGTACTGCAGAAAATAGGCCCCTTTGTTAGCATTTAAGCTTTGTTTATGGAGGAAATCACTTTTAATGCATCTTCTCAATTTTTTGCCGTCTAATATTTTTATTAGGTTTGAAAAAAAATTATTTTATCCCCTGCTTAGTTAAAATTTATAATTTTCATTGTATTGTTGGTACGCATATGGCAATGGGAGAAGGAAAAACATGTAGAAACGATAATGGAAAGTGTAGATTAGACTTTTAAAAGAAGATCATTGGGAAAGAAAATTTATTGGGTAATTTATTTGAACAATTTCATCACTAACTGGGCAGTTAAACTGTTATGTTACTAAATATGTGGTTAAAATATTAAAGTGCATTACTACTAGGTTCGAATGTTAAGTTACAATGCATTCCCTAGGTTGCCAATATGGCAGTACAGTACTGGGATTGCTGTGTAGAGGATTTTGTGCAGATATTTTTAGTTTGCTTCTCTTCTGGAGCAGGAGCT